>NW_008237609.1:573422-600318 GCF_000691975.1 Corvus brachyrhynchos
AAGAGCGTTTCTAGCAGCCAAGGCCAGCTATGCAACTTAAGGACCCAAAAACAAAAAAAAAGGAAAGGCAGCTGTGGTTTTACCAGTTTTACCAACATCATGAGGTCTCCTGTCTGAGGAAAACCCAAATTTTTTGAGTACATTAGAAATGTAACAATGTTATTCTCCAGGTAACAGGCAGTGTGATTTGGTACAATTTGTGAAGTCAGTATATGGGAAGAAGCACCCAGAAAATAAAAAAGGAACCAAGCTCCTAAGTTCTTGGTTTTGGAAAAGTGCCCTGGAAAATTCAAAATCAGCTCTCCCAAAGGAGGGTTGGTTTAACATATTTGTCAAAACGTGCACTACTCAGTCTCTATTCCTTGAGCTGCATTTGCAAATAGAGTCACAAAACATAAATTGACAACCAAGTTGCAGAAGATTTTTTTCTGCATGCAAGATTTGCCAAAGCAGAGCATTTCTTTCTCCAGTATTAAACCACTACGACTCCAAAGAAACCTTCAACACAACTAAGGGGCAGATGAGAGCAGGGACAGAGAACTAAAGTGAAAATACCGATCTGAAAGCTAAAACATTTCTGTTTTTTCTATCAACATCCTACAAAAGGTGAAAGGGCTGAGTTTTCACTCCATTTTACATTCAGAGTACCTGAAAGGCAGAAGGGAAAGATGGTTTTCAGGTGGTTCTGAAGCTATGAGATATGAGATATAAGAGATATGAGATATGAGATATGACATATGAGATACTCAAGAGACAGAACCTGTAAGTAATGTATTTTCACCCAAGGTGATGAAGGCCTCAGGCAGGACTGTGTGAAGCAGCTTGGCAGCAAAGCCTTCACAGGATGTACACACGCCATCCACTGTTTACCTGCAGGGCTCCAGGCGCAGAGAGAACACCAGGCCATGACCACCAGGCACACAGAGAACAAAGACCACAAACATGAAGCCTGACTGGCTGAGAAAGGACACCGTAGCAAACCCTTCTATACACAGTACCTCACATTTAAAGCCCTTGCTCAAGATTAAAGAGGCTGCTTCCATCCCTTTGTGAGACAGAGGAGGAGGAGGGAGGACACACCTCTTACGCCTTCTCCCAGGCATCCCTGCCATCAGCCAGGGATACCCATGGTATGCAGATGGGCTCTCTGATCCTTCCCTCAGAAATGGCCCCATGTTGAACAGAACAAATAAATATTCAATAACCCAGGGACAGAAAGATAAACAGAAACAAAAGAAAACACAGGGCTATGGCAAGCAAGGGCTGCTGAGCAGGAGAGAGAGATGGATGCTTCAAAATTTCCAGCATCAGCAAATCTGTCATAAAAGAGCAGTAACAAACTCATTTGAGGTCATGATCACCTCCAGTTATCACAGAACCATAGTTTCCAGGGTTCCCAGATGTTCCCATGGAGACATATAGTAACAGTACACTGGAAGTCCTTTTGTGAGTCAAGCACTGTTCACTACATCAGCAGAGAGATGCTGCAACCACAAAACTTAACACTTACAGTGATATTAGAGTTACGTCTGTGTGTGGCTGGCCTGTGAAGTTTACATGATGCAGCTATTTTGGTAGTCAGCCTCAATCTCTGACTTTCCAGCCCAAATGGCTGGGTCTCCATATACAGCAAGATGCCTCAACCACTCTGCCATTTAACTCTAAAAAAACCCAAATTATGTTAACAAATTTCCAAATTATCATCTCCTTACTGTTTTGTGTTTATCTTATGCTTCTTCTTGTTTACAAATGCCAAGCATATGTGGGATTGCAGGATCAAAGCAATGCTGGATTCTCCACTGTGTCCTCAATTTGCAACTGCTTGCAGAATTAGCACGGGATAAATTAAGGCTGTCTGTCACACAGCCTCTGCAGTTTCCATCCCTCAATGTAGCAGAAGGAAAATATTTGACCCCTGGATTGTAAAAGCCTTTTCTACGCTGTCGGTCTGCCCACCTTAGAGACATACTACCTTAGAGGAAGGAAACTTCATAGGGAAATCACAGATGCAAAATCTGCCTTAAGGAAATAAGTGGGTGGCAGCATATAATTAATAGAAGAAAACCTTCAGAAAATACTTGCTACAGACAGAATCAGTCTTTGCAGGAGACAGCCGTGACAAAATCCAAACCGTAATCTAATTTTTGTGGTATGCACATCTGAAAATAAATAAACAAAAGCAGTTTTAGGAATACCTCTCCCATTCAAGTCAGACCAGAACCTGACACAGCTGTGGAACAAAGAGGTTGCAAATTGCTTGAGTTTGGTATGACAGGTCTACCTGAAAGTCACAGCTCTTCTTGGCTGTACTAGCCAAAGGAGTATGACGGATTGTGTATTGTTAGGTTTTGGCTGTCTTGGATATGGTATGTGACCTGGGCTGTTTCATGGTCTTTTGTGTCAGTCAGCTGGGAGACTTCAACGCCTCCATGAACTTCCATGCACCCTCAAAGGAGACAAGGAACCACCAAGAGAATATGAAGTGTAAGAAGACTGAATGCAAGGAACTAGTGAAGAGGTGTGCTGGGGGAAGGGAAAACATGGAATTGGGAACAATAACACTGCACCAAGAGAATGAGACATCAGCTGACCCTCAGCAAACATCAGCCATTTGGCAGGTCCCTGAGAGGTGTGGATGTGTGGAGCCCCTCTGAGGTCCTGGGTCTGGGCATATGTCATGATTCTAGAAAGGGGTAAAACAGGGATGCACACTAGTTTCTGGCTGCCTGGGCAGCCCCAGCAGCACCCCAGAAGAGCTCAGTGTGAGACACCACAGCCCAGGACTGTAACTGCCCCACAGCAGGCAGAGTTGAGACTCCAGTGGCCTGACTAATGCTCCAACCCTGGAAGAGTTCAAGGCCAGGCTGGGAGCTGCCCTGAGCAACCTGGTCTTGGGGAAGGTACCCTTACCCATGGCAAGGGGGCGGTTGGAGCTAGATGACTTTGAAGAGCCTTTCCAACTCAAACCATTCTATGATTTTATGATCCTGAGGGCTCTGGCCTCCAGTTGTCCCTGAAAGGCCATGACCAGGTAAGATCAATGTTTAAAGAACTCATTTTAAATATATCCTAGAGATATGGGAAGCAAGTGCTTCTCATGAGCAGCCTGTCCCAAAGAGTGATCCTATATTGAGAGGAAAAACCTTTGTGTCCTAGGTTCACGAAAACACATAGCAAGAGACTGTCTGAACGTGGCTAGTAATAAATAGCATAGGCAGCATAGGCTCTTGGGTTGGTGGGAGCTGTGCTGCCTCCACAGATCCAGTGGCAGCTCAGGAACAAGGCTGACAGTGAGGGCACTCAAGCTACCTTCTCCACCTTCTCCCAGGAGCACAGCTGGGGCTGTGACTGAAGATGGCTAGTGCTTGAGTCTGCCCCTACGACAGCAAAAGTTTGGAGTGCAGGACTGTACAAGGCCCACAGAGTGCTGCTCTTTTGAGATCTCTGGACTTTATACACCCCGTTGTTTGCCTTCTGACCTCTCCCACCCATCTAGAGCCCTAAAGAGTACAAACGTACGCACTTCCCAGCTGAGGTAAGATTGCATGTAATCTATCAAAATGTAACAATATAGCCTGAAATTTTACAGGTATCTATCTATCTATCTATCTATCTATCTATCTATCTATCTATCTATCTCCTGCAGGGTTTTCTTTTTATTTCCCTGCTATTTCTGAAATGATTTTTGGCATTTTGGCCTGCAAAGCAATTCTTGAGCTTTTCTGTTTAACAGCCCTGGGGTCCCATGTTTTCTGGGCACACCTTGGAAGTCCAACAATAATGGCAAACCTGCACCTTTCCCTGCCCCTATGAAAATCTACCCAAATTCAGAAAATTGAAAAATTTAAAAATTTGATGTCTGCACCTGCTCAGGCTTTATCTGAACAGGTGTTTTAACCAGCTCAAGCTAAATTTCTTCAGCATCACTGAACTCTACATTTCTCACAAGTTCCTGCACATGACCGCACTGCACAAACATGGTCCCAGGCAGGGCATGCAAATCTGGGCAGGTATCTCTTTCTAAATCTCTCATGCAGGACTCTGGTCTCACTGCATGTGAAAAACCAAGGTCTTTGCTCACACTGTGGTCAACCCTATGTCCAAGGCACTTGGCATCAGACCTTTAATGACTACAGGATCCTTTACAGACCAGAGGTGGAAGCACTGACCCCTGTGGAACCACACCCTGAGTGTCCCCACAAAGCAGCTGGGCTGAAGCAGAGCAGGCTTTCTTCACAGCTTAGTGGCTGTTAGCAATGTTTAGGAGCAGGAAGGGGTCATGTTTAAGAACCAAGAGCAAGAAACAAGGCAGTGGGAAGAGGAAGCAGAGATGTGGTTTGAAGGGTGAGACATCAAAGTCAGACCAGAGGATAGAATTGGATCCACTGGGAGGATAAGTTTTGAGAGTTTGTCCCAAAGCAGGGAACAGAAACCTATGCTGGCTGGGTGTGGAGACAGGAGTGATGACTGAGTATGGAAAATTGGACGGAGACCTGGGACTGAAGAGCCAGATAGCTGAGAAACAGTGGCTGCATCTGTACATACTTGCTCTGCAGCATATCTTGGGGCCCTCATTTCCTGGTCATCTGAACAGCTTGGCCTGTTGAGACACGCCGCAGCTCCCATCCAGCACACATGTCCAGGTTTCCATCTCAGGATGGAGCCGGGGCATGACTAACCACACATCCAGACATGGGAACTGGGAAGCACTCTTGGGTCCAATGGTGTAAACACAGACAGCAAGTCCTGATAGGAAGCTTGAGAGAGTGGAAGACAACAACTACCTGACCACAGTTTACTAATGGAAATGAGCAGTTTGGGCATGAGGAAAGACTGGTCAGGATACGAAAAGACAGTAAGATGGAGTGTTGGAACTGGAGGACTCTTCAACCAAAACCTTGGGAATGGGAAACAGACTTGGGGAAGCATAGGAGTGGAGTGAACATGGTGTAGTGGCACAGAAAAACCAAGTGGACTTGGCCTGACAAAGCCAAGAGGCTACCCTAATGTGACCAGGCTGGTTGTAGCAAGTCCTCACAGTGGGCTGGTACCAGCTCTGCAGGGAATAAGACATCAGGAGAGAGGCTGGATGCAACCGGTGCCTACTTCAGACATTATCCACTGCCTGTTTAATCCTGTTTCTTAATTCTTGCCTGACTTGTGACACATAATCGGACTATGGTGCACTCTGTCCAGTAAAAAGAAACTTGACATGCTCTATCTGGTTGTGGTACTTGCAAGTAGAACTTTTATGCTAAATGAATGTATACCTTTGCATCCATTATTATTATTTGGGTCTAGGAGCCTAGCTTATTTCTAGTCCTAGCCTGAAATATCGAATACCGAATTCTTCATTACCTATCAAAAACACAGGTCAAGCCTTTATAGATTTCTCTGCTTGCCTAAAGCCAGTCTCTGGCACCTTTCTTAGATTGCTTTCCTGCTACTCACATTATTCTTTAAAACACTCATCTTTGTTATAACGCTTTGAGGCTTTTTCTCCTGACCACTTAAACCAAAATCCTACTAGTCTTAAGAGCTTCTTTTAACACTGATAATAGAAGAGACTTTCCCAGAAACATTATGCTGAAACATTACGTATTATTTCATCTCCTTTTTGGGGGATTACATCCTTATAGATTACAGTCACACTGCATATTTTATCTCAGGCAGGCTTTTCTATAAAACTCCAACATAAATAACCAGCTCCGGACTTTGTTCTGCGGCATTTTTTTCCGAGGTGCTCAAATGAGTCTATTTGCTTCACAAATTTTGCTCAGGATTGCATCTAGTTTGCAACTCATATTTGTAACTGGAAAAAAAATTGTTTCCCAGCCAGATGCTTGCCAGGTCTCTTTTAGCAGTGGCAATAAGTAGTTTATGATCAGTTTCAACTGGCAAAAATTCCAACAAAGCTTTTTTACACCTCATGGCCTGGGACCAAGTCTTCCTTCCCTATTTGAGTGCTGTGACATTTCATTTCTATAAGTACACATGACACATGATCCACTGTATTGCTACTTGGCTGGTCTCCAACCAGTTAGGCCAGTTTTGCTGTGGCTTACAGCTGTGGTGGAACAATTTAATCCCAGGTTTTCCTTATGTGAGGGGATTGGGATACTGGTGTGGTAGGAGAAAGCAGGGGGAATGCAATGAGCCTGTTGTGGCAAGGAAAAAGAGGGTAAGTCACTCTCTTGCAATCTTGGAAGAGGAAATGATCTTCCTGGTAATGCATGGTGAGATGACCTCAGCAGGGGCAGACATCCAGCCATGCCACCATCCAGACTGACCACAGCTCCAACACAGAGGAGAAAGGACAAAGGAAAAGATAGGCCATGAATGGTCGAGATAACCTGGTGCTAGGACTGGAAGATAATAAGGGAAGATGAGGGAAAGAGGATGATTCAGAGCAAGGGAGATGAGGTGATGGTTTTTAGGTCACTAAAGAGGAGGCGAAGAGACTAGAGAAAGACGGGACTAGATAAAGACATCTTGGTTGAAGACTCAAGAGGCTGGAGTTCTCAGTCATTTCAGTGCTGAATAGTGGATGGTTTGGACATGGTCTAGTTTGCAGCTAGGGAAACAGGCTTGCACCTCCAGATTGATGATTTTTCTTTTGGATTGGGTTGGGTTTGTTTTGTTGTCATTTTCCTTTGTTGTTGTAGTTTGGGTTTTTTATTTCAAAGATTGCAACCTTATCTACAAGTTTAATCACACTGCTGGAAGAGGTCTGAGCCAGTCCTGTCGTAGGGCTGTCTGTAGACAACTTTGCTTTTAAAATAGTAACTTCTAGATTGTATTTGTCTACTTTACTTCTATGTACCATAACAATCATTGGCTTAGAAATTGGTTTGCTGACACAAATACAGTTTTCCCTTCTTACAGTCCTCCTTTTCAAGGAGTTCTTGTACCCTTGTCTGCCATGACTAGGCTACCAGAGAAGCCATGCTGGTGGCGCCTCAACAGCAGGATAATGAAAAATATCTTGTGGAAGTCTCAGTCCTTGGAAAAGTAGTCCTGTGATAAGCCTTTGATGCAAAATCTAGCTGCCACCACCATTACTCCTAGTAAGCAAAAGGACCACTGTTCTTAAGCTGATCATAGAGATACCTTTAGAAGTACTGTCAAGCTTGCCATCTTCACAATTGTCCAGGATTAGGCACCTAGAGACCACTGGAACCTCAATTTTAGATCTCTATCTGGGAAACTATTTGCAGATAGTTAAAAGGGTTATTATTTGTCTCAGAATCCAGACCTGCAGGTTCTGCTCTCACCTGGGCCTTGGTCAAGGTAGCTCATAATGCTTCTAATTCCTTGGATAGGACATTGCAGAAGTTACTTCACTAACTTTGATGTGTACAGATTAACAGTTTTACAGAGGATCCCATATGACTACTGTTAAAATGCTTGCTATGTTCTCTTAAAACAATCGGCATCTCAGTCTAACGCAAATATTAGTAAAACTACTCTGATCATTTAAAGCACAGCTGCAGGCAAGAATATTCCCGCAAGTGCCTGCTAGGGTGCAATGCAAGCAGACCGGGATGCCAAAGGTCTGTGTGGCAATTGCTCATTTAAAAGCACTTATTGGTGGTGGGCAGAAGAATAGCAGAAAATACTGAGAGGGAAGGTGGGAAGCCGTAGGCCTGCGTCTAGGGGAAGAGCTTCAAAGACTGGAAAGGAGAAGGCTGAAAATGAGAAAGAACCAAGGCAGTAGAAGAGGTGACCAAATTGGTAGCCCCATCAAGAATGAAAGGAAGGTGCCACCCTTGCCTCTGAGATGACAAGATATTGAAACCCTCTGGCTCAAGCAAAGCCAGGCAGCAGCAGATTTAGGAGGAAGGATCAAGGTTTGAAAAACAGGTGGGTGTTCCTGGACAAAGGTGGCTTTATCACAGTGTCTTTCACTACCATTTTGACTGTCAAGTCTGCTCCTCCTTTGGGGTATTCTAATTTCAAGGTTTTTCAGTAAAGGGGCAGTGTCATTGCTTGGCAAGGCTCCTAAAGCAAGCACTACAATCCCTAACATCCTCTGAGGTACGTGTCCTGTCAAAGCCAGCCAAGTTAGGAGCTAGTCAATGGATAGCTACCACTATGGCCACACTCAGGTATTAGAAATACGTTCTCATTCCTAAAAGAGCCAGGTTGAGTTTTCTTCAGCTCTCACCTGTCCAATGGTTTATGGATTCCCAAGGTCAGGAGCAATAAAATATTAACATCTAATCTGTCATACCACCAATGAAAACTATAATCTGGCCCATGACCTCACGTGAGTACCAGGTTGTTAACTAAAGAAAGGAATCAAATCTTCCTCTAATAAATACTCCAGACTGTGACAGGTAAAATTCAGGTCATACGTCTCCTTTGAAGTTTTAATGGCCACTCCAATTTTATGATAAAGCCACTTACCTTATGTTTGTAGTAATTTTGCAAAGCCTGAAGCGGCTCTAGTCATCTTTGGTGCACAGTTCTCAAGGACAAAGCTCTCATAAAACTACAAGCTTCAAAGGGATTAGACCTCTTCTTTTCTCTCCTCTCTGTCTCTCTTTTTTAAAGGAACATTTCTGAATATTTCCTCTCCTGTTTTCCACATAGTTCCCTGCAGAGTCTCCTCATTGAACCCTGCAACTAGACTTCTTCCTCATGCTGTCACTCACTAAAATAAACCAAACCAAACCAAATCAAACCAAGTAAAATAAAATAAAATAAAATAAAATAAAATAAAATAAAATAAACTGCCTTTTCCCTTTTCATTATAGTGCGGCAATTTTCTGGGCAATTTCTGCTTTTTGTCTTTATTCTATTGTCAATGCAGAGCAATTTGAAGCAAATCAATAGAGCCTGTGTATTTGATATTTCTCAGGCTCTAAGAAGGACCACATGCAGCAGAACTGCTCCCCTGAATGCCATGGGGTTTTGTTTGTTTGCTTCCCTCCTTTTCAAGTCAGGGCGAAGTCAAGCTGAATCTGCCAAAGCTTGAACTCCAAAGCTAATGTCCATCCTGGTAAATGAAACAGTGCTGGGGAACATTCCCAGGCACTGGAAGGCAATTGTCTGTGGTGTTTAATTGTTAGCACAGTGCCTGGCACAGCAGAGCCAGGGCCAAATTTCCCGAACAATTCCCAAGCACAGGCCAACAGCTGGCATGGGCTGGGGCCACTCTCAACAGGCAGCTTGTGTGCAGGGCAAGGAGGAGAGAGGAGGTCGGTAATATGGATGCACTGTTTCCATCTCCACTGGCCTCAGCACCAGGGAACAGTCCCAAGCATGTTTAATTTACGAGTACAGACGCAGCTCTGATTGCTCAAACAAGGCTTGTACAACTATGCTGTTGCAAGGAGAAAGCTGCTTATCCATCTTGCTGGCATAAACATATATATTTTTGCTTGTAGAATGATTGTATGCATTGCCTCGGCTGTAAGACTCATGTATTTCCATTAATTGCTAAGGGTGTTTTTTCCAGATGTTCAGGCTTAAGTGCAAGAATGAGACACTTGGGGGGGAAAAAACAAAAACATTTGTTTATTTTGCCAGTTCTCCAATGGCGTTAAGAATTAAAAGTCTGAGATGGAGCAGATAGAAACTTTCTGCGCTTACAACTGAGCACTGGAAAACAATTCAAGTCAGGTGTCTGTCAGGCATGAGCCAAACCATCCCCAACCACAGTTGTGCAAATAGCATACAGTTCAAATTAATTTGGTTTTATCTGCAAATGTGCCAGTCCCAGATGTTTCTCCAGGCATGATAAGGTGCACCAACCCACACACGTTATGGCAGCAGTGGCTCGTGGTATTTGCATGGAAAGAATACTTGCTTGGAAACAAGTTGAAGACTGGTCAGATGGTCATCCTCTTTGGAGTTACCAGACCCCAGATAACACCCTATTCCCCACTCTGGGGGAAAAGTGAGCAACAGGCAGAAGAAACAGCAGAAAGTGTCTCTAAGGGACCATCACAAAACAGCAATCCCAGACACAAGAAAATAAAGGATCATCTGCTAGCCACTATATGCAAGCTACATAACACAAATACACAAAATAATCTCCCAAATATGATAAAAAAGGAACATGTGGGTTCCCTGAGACTAATTTGTCTGCAGATGGTACACGTCAGAAATAGCTGGTATTCAGAACTGTCTTTTCAGAGCACGCTTCTTTAAGGTTACTGAAAAGTTCCTTTATTCAAGAAATTAGCTTAAATGTCCTAAGGCACAGAATGTACTCTGAAAATACTCACATTTCATTTGATTGCTGTTGTTAATGTTTCAGAAATGAAGTAAGTTTTCCCCCGGGGACATTGAGCCTGGCTTACCCATTTGTCTGAGCTTCTTCAAAGGAGGAATGACTCTTAGTTCTGGCCTGATAACAGCACAGGAGAAAAACTAAACACAGCATTAGGAAAACAGCGATTTATTAATTTTTTGGGGTGGAGGGGAAACCACAGGTAAATTTAGTAATAGCATATGAATATTTGTATAAGAAAACTACTGTTATTTCATTACTTACGTGAGAACACAGAGAACAAAAAAACAAGCAAACTAATTTCAACTTCAAGTGTATCTGAATATATTTCTATTGCTTTTTCTTACCCACACTTTATGAATTTCAAGTTCATTCAAGGGGTTCATCAGAGATGGGCAGAGGGGAAAGATGTGGAGCATGTAAGGCTCTTACTAACTGATAATGGTCAGCAGAGGAAATGGTGTTAATCAGGCAAGAATTCTGCCATCTTCCACAGCAGAAATCTCACTGTATTCAAATAAAACTGGAAAATGAATCTCTTTTAAAGGATCAAATCTGAATCCAGCCCCAGGAGACACAGCAGATTAAAAGATTGGCATCCAGAAATTTGTTGTGAAAACTCCCCAAGAGAAACACACACAGACTTTAGGTCTTCTTTTCTGTCATACTTAAATACAGCCAATTTTTCAAATTAAACCCTATTTCAGTGTATTATTTCAATCAGTGATGGTGGTTGCCCAGTCCAGCCCAAAGTCTACAAGGTGCCTAGAGTCACCTACAAGGTGGTGGCAGTGCCCACCTGGTGCCAGCTCTTCACCAACTCTACCAAGGAAGAAGGCTGCTCCCACAGACCCAGACCTCAGAGCTGTCTCTGGTGCCAATGCAGCCCGCAGAAACAGATTTCTCAAGCCTGCTCCAGTCATGTGAGTTACTGAAGTTGTAAATTTCTTCTTCTCACAGAAGCAAAACGTCTGATCCACCTAAAAGGGATTTAGCGCCTAAGGTGGGGTGTAATGTAAGCACACAATCCAGAAAACATTCATACTGCTAATGTTTAACCCTACAGCTTAAACTCTGATAAATTTATGAGCTTAAAATTCCTTATGGGGTCCTAGAGCTATGCTTCTGTAGATTTGCCGCAGAGCCTCAGGCTTCATGCTGTTAAGGACTCAATGCTCACCCCCTTTCAGGATCCAGAAACAAGGTGTTGCCCTGCTTAAATCCTCTTGGGATCTTAATCTCAAAGGCACACTTCTGCCTCATGTTCTACATGTCCACAGCTTCTCACAAGCTGCTGCTGTTTTTCTTTGCTAAGCCACCAGCTTGAAGGAATTTGATGATGGTTCCCTTCTCTGATGGAGCAAACTATGAAGCAGGATAGTGCACCAGTGGCCTGGAGATGCAGTACTGGCTCCTCCTGGCCCTGAGAAAGCCAAAAGCACGCATCCACAACTTCCCAGGATACCCAGCAGGCCATGGACTATTCAGGGGCACAGTGAGAGCTCACTTCATTTGTGTTCATCCTCCTCAAGCAGCCAAGACTGGTGGATTCATGGGACTGGAAAAAGAGAATGATAAGTCTGCATCCTCTCAGCATGGGTACTGACCTGGGAGACTGGGATTCTGGTCCCTCTGAGGGGTCTATGTCCTTTTTTTGGTCTAGTGATCCACCCCAATGGGTTGGAAATAATGACAAACCACAATAACAATAGCCAGCTAAACAAAACCAAGTATAAACAGAAACAACAACTGATGCTGGGAAGAGAAATGGCCTTTGGGGATATTATTTTGAAGAGACTTGAGACTTTGATTTCCCAGGCAGAGGAGATGGCAAATCAGCCATTGTGACTCCTTGTTTCTTAAGAAAGACACAAACCACATTTTTCAAAATCTTCCCGTAGCCAAAGCTGTTGAACTGACTCTACTAGAGTAAAAAAGAGTGAGGCAGGAAAATGGGGAGGTCAGCACAAAAACAAAGGTTGGATACCCCACAACTCCACTCTGAAGCCCTTCTAAGTTGCTGCCTCAAAAGTGCAGAATCTCCTTTGGCATTGCATGTTTTTGCTTGATCCCATGGGAAGGAGAAGGCTCTGGTTAGCTTCCTGAGCCCTGTGTGGAATAAAGATTACACTAAGTGCAAAAGTAGTCACAGCATGTCCTATGTACTGACACAAGCACTGCCCATACAGGAAGAAGTTTGCCCCTGTTATACAGGACAGGGAGACCGGCAGAACACAAACAAGCTACGCTGTTATTGTTTATGCCACAAATTCAAACCTGAGGCAGGTGAGAAGGGTGCCCCAGCCAGCACCAGTGTAGCATCTGGCCACAGGCAGGCAGAGCTGGGCCAGGGCAGCACTGGCCCAAGACCATCACCGCAGCTGCCCGGTTGGGTGGGAAGGAGCAGCAACAGGAGCTGAAGCTATGGGAGCAATAGGAAATATGAATCAAGCTCAAGACTGATAGGCAACAGAAACAGGACAGGGCAGAGACCCAGAAGGAAAAGTGGAGGAAGGAAGCCTGCTTTGGCAAGCTACCCTTGAGACCTCATTTCAGGATGCTGTCTGCTGCCACCTGAACAGGTTCTCCTGCAGAAATAACTCACATTTCTAATCTGCCTAGCTGAAGTTACTCTTTTTTTAAGTGTGAATTCAGTTTGTTTCTGTAGTAAAACCACCCTCCCTCTCCCTATATCTCCTTTCCTCCCCCCCACCTCTGATTTAGGAGACTCCAAAATAAAGAAATTGTCTAATCCTTGGAAAAAGAAAGCCATTGTTATATTTTTTTCTCAATACAGTACACGTCAGAGGGAACACAGAGTTTTAAATTTACCCAGTCACTTGGAAATTTGGAATAGACACTAAGGAGCACCCATTTTCTCCTCAGCTAACCTGTGGAGCTTGCTGCTGTGACAGGTCACCAAAAGCAAGTATCTGCCAGGATTCAGAACTGAACTGAATGTGCAAATGAACATGCACACGCACACCCCAATATATATTTATATACATATTTATAAATAAACAGCAACTATTTTTAGAAAGGACAATAACAACATCAAAGGAATCTGGTGAACAAAGGTGCTCTTCATTTGTCATGGACTGGCCTTTGTTGTATTGAGACTGGGCTTTGCCTGATCTGCCATGGGTTCTCCAGTGGTCTGAGTCTGCTCAAATCCCAAATCCGAAACAAGCAGCATTGGTGAGGGTGTTGGATACATTGTAGATGACAACAACAACAACCTAATGGTTAGTAGTGGATGAGAAGAGGAATAAGTAAACACAAGCAAAGTATGCAAGTTGCTTTATTAAAAGCATACCCATTGGGCTGCTTCTGCTACTTACAGTGGCCAATAAATTCCCTCTGTCCTAACACACTCGGAGTGCCAGGATACATTATTCAGCACATGAGTAATCAACCACATTCTTTTGGCTAATAGTAAGTTGTTGAGCCAGTCTCTTGTTCATGAAGGTCAATAGCAACACCACTATGGTAGCTGCAGAGCATGGCAGAGCCTTGTGGCACCATACCCACCAGATTAAAACAAGGATCCATGCAAGGATCCCATGTGATGAAGGCTACAAGTTTCCCAAGTAGGTAGAGGGACTCCTGTGGAGGATCAGGCTGTAAAGTCACATAGAAAACCATGGGAAGGCACTCAGCACCCAGTCAAGTGGAGGATGAGGTGTTCACGTGGCCACCAGAAAAACCAGTTGGTCTACCAGATTTTCTCTCTTTGCGTGGAATGATAATTTGGGTTCTGAAGGATAATTGGAGAGTTGAATTTGAGGGTGGCCTCGGTACCTTGGGGGACTCTGAGCCAGCTGCTGTAAAGGAACCGAGCAGGGGCTATGGTAACAGTGCTTTTTCTCACAGGTTTTGAGACCAGGCAAGCTGTTGAACCCCTGTATCAATACTGCATACTGCAGCTGCAGTGCTTGCCAGAGAAGAAAGCCCCTCTACTTTAGGTTTTGTAACATATTCTCATGCATGGGTCTGTTCTCTCTCTCTCTCTCTGCTTGCATTAGGTTAAATGCTGCTGAAGTAGACTAGCCTAATTATGGCCTTTCATTCAAGATTAATATGAAGCCATTAGGCTGGTTTATGCAACCAGGTAGCTGAGCAATAGAAACATCTAAAACAAGTATGGGGCAACACTGGAGGCTGAAACCATGCAATCAGCGGGCTTTCATTGTGAAAAGGCATGGGAAACAGGGGAGCGAGTGCTGCCTTCATCCACAGACTTGAGACAAAACTCAGCAAAGAGGACAGAGGGCTACCAAACCCACCACCAGTCCAACTCAAACCAGGGACTGAGCTAAACAGGGGAACTTGCCAATCCCAACGCCCCCATCACTGCTGTTATTCACACCTCCCTCTGTGCTCAGCAAAATAAGCTCTGGTAGCTCTTTCCCAGATATGGACAACTGCCCAGTTCACTGCCAGCTTCTCTGAGCAGAAACACCTCCAAGAAACTTGGGTGTTTTTCTAACAGCTGGATCAGAAAAGGGTAATGGCACAGCAACGCTTCTGGAAGCTCTCTCTCCCTATGCTCCAAAACATCGTGCTTACTTTTGCAGTTGTGGTTAGGTGAGATGCAGGGAGATTTTGTTGGTAATTTACTGGGTTTTCACTGACTTTTTTAATGCCACCCTAGCTATTTTTTTAAAAGGAGGGATTTGGTGACATTTGAGAGAGGCTAATTAAGAGAGAAAAATCAATTGAAGAAAAAACAAAATTTGATTGTAAGGAAAACACAGAATTTCAAGACAGGATTTAGGAGACAGAGTTTATGAGACAATAATGGAATTTTGAATAAATTATTGATTTGAATATTAACATCTGCTAGCAAATCATATTTAAACTGACTTTTATTTGGTTTAAGATAGATTCCTTTTTAAAAGCACAGAAGGCCTTTTCTCTTGAAGCTTAGAGGAAAGAAGACAGATGCACCCCCAGATCTGAACATACACAACCAGTTGAAATTTCAAGTGAACTGTACTTCCATCTCCCAAGGGAGAAATACTGAAAAGGAGACATTGATATGGTAGGTATTGCATAGTGCTGCTGCGGGACCTTCCTACCTTCCTAGGGCATGGAAGGACCTTTTTGGAGAGAAATTTCTCTTGGGCAACACTTGATGAGTTTTCTTTTGAAAGTGGGAAGGAATTTGTATACTTCTATACACCCAGCAGGTACCTTTGATTTCCAGTCATGCTACTGTCAATGGACAACTGCAACTGTTTTCAAGCAACCCATCACTTCCTTTAAAGGTCAGATGGCAGAAAAGCACCAACCCTTATCCCTTCACATTTCTTATTTTCATCAGGGCAGGATGCAGAAGTGCCAGGTACTTTCCAAAGAGGCAGTCCCTGCTATGTAGAACAGACATTCTTTGCTTAATACTGTCATGATTTCCAGCTTCCACTGCAAAACACAGAACTTACACTGTCAGGAGCTAGAGAGAGCACACACACGCACAAACACATTAGGCACTTTGTTTTATTTTGCAAAAAAAAAAAGAGTCTTTATATATAAACCATTTCATTCTCTCTCAAAACATTCTACAACTATACAGCTGTTTGCTCCATCATTTGCATAGGAAATACCACAATACAAAAATAAGGTAGGGGGGAGGCAAAAGAAGCAAAACAGCAACCAATTTCTGCATGTGTTTCCACGTATAAACATTTGAAGCCTTACAAAATTATTTACATCGTTTGTCATCTATGTACACTGAGAGCAACATTTCTAACTATAACAAACAAAACTATAATTTATCAAGTATACGTAAAATTGTCTTAAAAAAAAAAAGAGTCTATCATATACCACAAATAAATAAAGACAAACAACAGTTTTAACAAAGCTAGGTTTTCCTGCAAGACCCTTTTTTGGTATTTTGATTGTCTATTCTAGCCTTTGGTTGACAGCTTAATATTACGGCTTGTTCATTTCAGACACTTACTAGGTTTGTTTGGTTTTCTTCTGTTGTCTGGCCAAATCCTACCTGGTCTAACCTCATCTTTGGCCCTTCATCTATGATTTCAAGGCTGAGCACGGTGGATCAAAGTCATAGTTAGCATAAAAGGGCACCATTTCATTGACTTCAGTGGAATTTCAGCTACTTCTGTCAGCAGAAAATTTTTTCCTGCGTGTGTCAATCTGAACAGTGGATTAACTAAACTGCACTGTAATTTTAAACAAAATTACTGTATCCTTTACCTTCTAGCAAATTACATCCAATATCCACATGAAACTAGATCATACTGGTGCTGAACCAGCTTAACATGTCTGTGTATGGAAACTGCATCTTAAATCCTTCTTTTTAAAGTGATACTAAGTTTAGCTTATAGTAAGAGGTTTAACATTCTGTGTTCATTTTAACTATCCCCACTATTTTGGCTTCCAACATTGACTTTACAGTTCATTCTGCATGTTTTGCCCTTTTAAGCAATTTGAAAACAAAATCCTGCTTTGAATATTCAGTGCACACCATTGAGTTAACAGGTACAAAACGTCTGACTAAATTGGTACTATTTTGAGAGGTATTTAAGTAACTTTTATAAATGTGCCATGTTATCAAATGTAAAACAACTGATTTTTTCAGATGTTTCTTAGAAAACTTTTGTATTAAACCTAAAAAGCTGATTTGCGTATTTACAAAATCTTTGTCATAGCAAACATGCAACACACAGAACAAAATGCTTTGTTCTATGGCTGTTTATTAATTTTTCTATGTATTTTATATCCACAGAATGGCTTAACATTAAAAAAAACCCCTGCATGTACTTAAGTATGTCCAGTAAAAACCTGACAGATTACAGTTCATGGCTTTTCCACTGTGTGCATTCTTCTGCATCCTCTCGTTGATTTGTTTACTAAACATTGTCACAATAATGACAGTGCTTTGGTCAAAACACTGCAAGAGGGAAAAAAAAAGGATAAAGCTGCAATGTGTCGAGATATAATACTTGTAAAGAGATGAAACCTGCTGACTAAAGCCATATACATCATGAAAGCAAACAAACGACCGAACACTCTGGTAATCGTGATACAGTGTCTTCCCTTTTTCTGCATAAATATACAAAATATACATTTCCAGTTTCTTTTGAGATTTCTTTTAAATGGATATACTCAAAAATTCAACTAATTTCAGTTGTATGTTGAGAGTCAATAGGAAATTGCATAGATACAAAACAGCCTCAATGAGCAGTCCAGCTCTTAGTTCTGATGCCTCTTCATGTGGAGCGCCAGGTGATCGGAGCGGGAGAAGCTCCGGTTGCAGACGGCGCACTGGAAGGGCTTGGCCCCCGTGTGCTTCCTGTAGTGGCGCGTCAGTTCATCCGAGCGGGCGAACCTCCAGTCGCAGCCTTCCCATGTGCACTTGTAGGGCTTCTCACCTGGAAGAGAGCACAGAGCAATGAACTGTCAGCTCTAACTCTCGAGCAGAAAACTGATGTGGGTCCACACTGAACAGCATTGCACCTCAATTACAAACAAGGAGCTGACATATCCTCATTATTCACAGCTCTATTCATCAAGCCCCAAACTAACAGTGCCTTTGTTTTTCTCAGAAAATTTTGCTCTTGAAAATGGGATTTAACACCTCAGTAAAATGCACAAAATTTTCAAACATGCAAATTGGAGAGAGCTACAGTACAGAAATGCAGGGTTAAAAAACCTGCATGAGATCAAAATATTCTCCTTTACACTCACCACAGTATGAGAGGGAGTAGGGGAAAAAAAAGCAGTCTCATGTGACAATCCAGCCTGGTTTGTAACTTACACTTGCACCTTTCAAAAATGGGTAAGCTAAGTTATACAGTGCTTTTTTAAGAGGTCCGAAATGGGAAGGAAGACATCTATAAGGATTCTTCGCAGTGTGCAGATCTGTTCAAGAACTTCTGATGTGTGAAGAAAGGGGCACAATGTGTTACAAACACAACGGGGATAGTATTTTCCAAAATGTCACAAGCAATAAAAACTTGTGGTATCCTGCTTGGGGCTACCTATATATAGGAGAAAGCGCCTCAAATTTGAAAGCACCCATTTTCAGAATGAAATGTCTTTAATCGGGTGCTTAAGTAGCCAGCCGTATTTTAGAGGTGGCAAGTGCTTGCTGTCTTCAGCAGTCTACACTGACATAGGAGGAACATGGTATCTCTGAAAACTTGCTGTGTTACAGCAGCTCTGAATGCAACTTCAAAATAACCACCTGGTCTTGAATATACCAGCCCAAGCAGCTGAAATGTTCACATTCATCCATTTTAGAACTAGAAACACAGTATTTTAAGCATGCCTACAATTTACAGGTGTTTGCTGAAATGGGAGAAATATGGAGTCACACAGCCATGACAACTTCTGTGTGAAATCAGAATTTTACACGGGTATGTACACCTGCCTAGGAGCTTGTGTGGGCATGATGTCACCATACAAGCAAGCTTCATATAAATAAAGAAGTTAATGTTTGGTGTTGTTCGACAAAAACACCTTTCAGTTGGGAGAGTGAATTGCTATCTATATATCTTACATTAATTTGACCCATTTGGCAAGAAGAGAAAGAAAACCGAGTGTGTCAAAGCACTTGGCAGTAGCTTCGTCTGGAGCAGTAACTGACCAAAGCTGAGCTTCTCAAACAGTTCTTTCTAATCCATCTTACAGATCTTCTACATCTCCACTGGTCTCAAACCTCTACCCTGACAGCAGTGTGAAGTGCCTCATACTTTTCCCTGTTTTACCACCACACAAGCATGTGGAAGAAAGACAGAAGACAGTATCCTGCAATCAGAGGGCTTATTCTGCATCAGTTATGCAGGTAAAACCATCTGAGAAGCTCCAAAACACTACTTCAGAGGCACTTATTTATCATGCAGATGAAATTATGAAACTGTTTTTGTCTGGGAGTTTCTACTGCTTCATCTGATGAACTAGCAACTTTTCTACCACTGACTGCAGAACTGGCCCTTTACTCCTAATGGGGATGTGACTTTGCACTGGCAGGTGTTGTCACAACCAGAACCAGACCTTTCCAAGAAAAACTAACCACCTAACAATCTCATTGCATAAACAGCAACTGTGGTTTATTGAAATCATGCTGGAAACATAACATCCCTTAGGAAAAACAAGAGCTCGGCATCACCTCTCACAGAATTTGTAATTATTTGGTGGATCACAAATCAGAACAGAAATCATCACAGATTTCTGTCACAGCTGAATTTAGTCTGTCTGAGTAAATTCTGAACTTACTCAGAGTAAATTCTGATGCTGATTAGGACTGGAATGATCTATCATACAGGATTCTTTTTTGCTCCATGAAACACATATTGTAGGCCAAAATACAGATTTCATGCAAACCCAGTGTGTAAAGCTTTTCTAACACCAGTGAAGCCGGCTGAGATAACACATTTGGTCTTCACAATAGAATGACAGGAAAGATCCCCATTCAGTGAGGGGTATTTTGCACTGTATAGATGATCCTCAGCATATTTTAACTGGGTTATTAATGGAGGCTGTAAAAGCCTGTGTTGATGATCCAAAAGCACAGCACCAGGGAGATGATCTTTGAACACTTTGTGCTAAAACACACGTGCACACACAGAGGTTACACAAAAGCATTACTCCTGCATTTGAACTGTCTTAATTTAGAACCAATGTATTTATTTCTTTTCCTTATTTCTTTTTCCTTTTCTCCCTATGTACTTTAAATTATTCTTTAGAAGTCTTCACTCAAAACTGCCACATTACACCTGATGCTGAGTCCTGTGAGGCCAACACCCTCACTTTCCAGGCAGAGGACATACAGTCAGGTCTCTATCTACTCCGAATGCTTCCTCTTATGTTTTGCAGACTTATACAAGGAATGACAGAGAAGGTAAAGAGGGCAGGAAAATAGCACTGGTTAACAAAAGCCTGGGAACATCCAGACCGGACTGGAATGGGGACCTGGAGATTAAAATCTGTTTCCAAGTCTGGCGCTGAGGAGGTACGAAGTACACGCAACTTTCACTGAGTGTCGGACTGTGCTGCACTGTAAAAGCAGCCTCAAAGTCGTCCTGTGTAGGTGGCACCTGACCCTGTCAGAGTCCAAACAACAACAAAAAAAGCTGCTCCCCGTTAAAACTTTTCCTAACACGCAAGCAGTGTCAGCAGGTACTGTGAAGGCTCCTGGCAGAGGAAGTGCCAGCGTGCTGGCAGTCTGGGCAGTGGTGATCCCTGTGCCCTGCTGGGTGCCACGGCGTCCCAGACAATGCTGAGTCCCACGGCCAGAAACCCCACCAAACTCCAGGGCACTCAACTTTGTAGAGACACTGTTTAGAAACTCACCACACAGTCATGGTCACTTCACTGCCTGCCATAGCCACGAACCCTCCTGGGCAACAGCGCTGCACTGGGGAAAAGCTCAGGCAGTGCCATGCAGAGCAGCACCGCTCCTCCTTGCTGGCAGACTTCTGCAGACCTGAGCTAAACCAAGCGGTGCTCAGGGGATGAGCAGAGGCAACGAGCTGGTGCCTTACTCAGATTGTTTTAATAGTGTTACTTTTATGTACTGGAAATTAGAGCCAGAACGCTGCTTTTAACCCCTGCTTTAGCCAATAGTGAGAACTGGAAAATGTATTTTTAGTGCCAGTGTAGAGGCCCGGATTATTTTGAATAAATCCTAGGGGTAAAATACTGAATATCTATGTTTGTAATGCTAGTTTCCGTTGGAAAGTTCTATTTAAAAACTGAATCAATTTCAAATGTTTTCCTTTTGGGCAAGAAGGAAGGGGGGTAAAAAAAGGTAGGTGGAGATTAATTTTCACTCCTTCAGAGCAAGCAGAAGAACAACTAGCTGGTAGTGTTTCCTCTCTCCCAACCTATACACATGCTTTTTGTCATTTAGCAGAAATAAGAATATGGTTTAAGTTCCTGCAAGCAAGGGAAAAAGAGTCTCACATATTTTCTGAAGGGATCCTATTTCTTCGCTGTGCTGACTTTAAAGCTCTGAGAAACCTGGGTTGAAGACTTAGTTTTTAAAAAAACAGGTATACACAACAAGAGACACTGAACTCTTTATCCACTGTTTTTGTTGGCTACATAGTAATGTAAGATTTGTTTACTTTATTGATTGTGCGAAATACAGTAGCCGTAAAGTTTCAGAAGTATTTGGTTTTCCTCCAGCAATTTAGGGCTTCTATAGAGTGTTAAACCAAGAATGCCACTGGTCATCAAATATGAGGGCAGTACGGCTCAGTTACTGGAACACGATCGCGGTATCAAACAGATATTTCACTGTAAAAGCAAGAAAACAGCTAACTCCTCCACTTCAGGGGAGCTTCCACGGGATTTGTTAGAATGTCAACACTGTTCAACTAAAACACCATGGAGGAAGCTGGTACCGATTTCCAGCCAAATAGCACACTCCAACCCTTTCTTCCCAAGCCAGAAATATTATACACAGCACTTCTGGGAAACAGAACTGCTTTCCTTTAAATTATACTTCAACAGGATAGGGATTTCATAAGTTTAATTGGATTTCTGCACAACCTCCTTCCAGTATCAATGATTTAAAATATTTTGCTAGGCTTATACATCACAAAATGTATTTTTAAGTTCATGAGCTCTTAATATGTATCCATTCTCCAGTTTTAAAAAAATACATTTGCGGAGCATGAGAATGAGACTTGTATTTGAGCACAGAAATTTTAAGCCCTAATGTTTAGCTTGGAAGGTCTTTTAAAGAAAGCACGGAGTAAGAGATAAGGGAGTTTAACCTGAAGGGAGACTATTTTGCTTCCAATGTACCTATTAGTTATAAAAAAATTATTCATACTGCTGTGAGATTACAAGGATGTCAAAAAGATGTTTAGATGTTCACATAAAATACGTTACACTAACCAGCCACCTCAACAGATAAAATCTCCTCTGGCAGATCCCATGGTTGGGGTTTCTTATCAATACAAGAGAGTGGTCTGCACCAGTAAAGCACACATACTGTGTTGCCTCTTCTCCCTCTAATTTCTCTTCTTCTGATTCAGTTGTGCCAAAATGCACCAGTTGCTTTCCTAACATTTAATTCCAGTTGCTGGCAGTGACCCTCATGGCCACACTCATTTGGGTAAGGCACAGTGCCACCAGTGGGGGGGTGACAGACATTTTGAAGACACCCTGTTATCTTCAACACGCAGCCTCTCTTCAAGAACCTGTTTCTGCTTGAAATTATTTGGAAAAAACAAGTCACTGACAGCCTCTATTATTGACGAATCTCCCCATTAACAAGAAAATAAGCTTCCTTATTTCACCAAAGAGTTTTATGACTTTATTTCTGCAATTCACTGCTAGGATGGCTTTCTTTAAAAATAAAGTTGTAAACAGCAAGGGCTGGAATTTCAAACCTAAAGTTAGGTAACTCTATTGTTATGCAGAAATCCAAATACAGGTATTACACCAGCCAATGCCTGCAACTTCACTTGTTTCCTATCAGAAATTTCTGTCAGAGCAGCGAGTTTGGAGCATCCTTAAGGAATAAAAAGCAGCACACTTTCCAGAGACTTCAAAATGACAGCACCCGATTACAGCTCATAAGGGTATAAAAGTATAAAGACAGCCCCTCCTCCAGTCTTGCCATCATTTTAATATTACTTGTGCTTATTATTTCCAGTGGCAAGTGGTTGGCCTTAAAAATATTCAACTAGGTGTGATAAAATTGTGGCAGGTAAAGCCAAAGTTTCTGCACCAAAACTGCACCAGTTATGTACATAACTTTTACAATGCTCAGCTTTAAAACAGATTATTAAAAAGATTTATGTTGTCTCAAAGCTTTGTGGTGCATTTGTCTTCAAATTTTTCACGTTAACATCAGTTGTCTTAATTCCCTGACATGCTATAGCCTCAAATTTTAGAAAAAATAAGAACAAATGAAATGTTTTTTCTATTTTAGTTTGCTTGAAATAGTGTTTCTCTAGCTCACGGTACCATAGTAGTTTTGAACTCTGACTGGGTCACGGGACCTGAATGCAGTTACCTGGGTGTATGTCTGCAAGCATTCAGAAGTTTTTTGCTCCCAACATTTACCTAAAATCAGACCTTCTTTCTATTACTGACTAAGTCCTAAGTGCTGTAGTCGTCATTAAAAGCAGCTTCTTGGCCTGTTTTGGTTTTGGGTTTTTTAGAGAAAGAACAGAAAGCTGAGTTTTCAAAATATATACTCCCTCAGGTGTTTAAAAGCTCTTTTGTGCACTAAAATTCTCAGTTGTCCAAGATGGAGATGGATGAGAGGGCTGACAGCACACGAGGTACATCCAGCTTATTCTGTGAGTGACAAAACATTCAACGACATTTAGTGCTTAAAACATCCATCCATAAATGATATGAATGAGCAACATATGCTGCATACTTTTAAATGCAATAAAGTCTCTGCCTACTATAGTAGTGGCTAAAGGGGGACTATTAAACACTACTTCACAATGAAACAGCATTTTAAGGAATTCTGTAACAGAGAGATTTGAGCTCAGCACGAAGTCCGACCACTGATAAATGACGCATGAAGAGGAATAAAAGATAACTGACTGGTGATCAAAGAGGACAGGGAAAGGAATTCACTTTCTGACTACAGAGGTGCAGAAGGCATTACCTTCTCAGCACTCCCACCAGTGCTTGAAGCGCACTTATTTTGCTAAGTGTTGTCTTACGCAGTTCAAGGATTAGTGGGGAATCTTGACTGGCCTGTGCAATGGTTTATTTTCCTTCTGGTATAACATTCTGTCTTAACAGAGGTGGTCTCTCTTCAAGGAGATATGCAAACAAAGAGGAAAGGAATTTTTTTTTAAGTAGGTTTATAAGAAATCCATGCCATTTGGGGTGCACGGCTGTGTCTACACATCCTGTGCTGAAGAACACATTTCCTTACCTAAGCTGTGGTACAAGAACAGCTCTTTAGCTCTCTCACCAATAACACTGGCTTTTGTACAGTCAGATAAGAGGTGCTCTTAAAATGGAATTTATTAAACACATACTGTAGACTTCCAGATTTGCATCTACTGTATGCACACACACACCAAAGAAAAAAAAAATTAAAGCAATACATTAAAGCTATTTTAACTCAAAGCAAGGCACTGTACACTTGCCGAAATCAAAGGTTTTAATATGTCCTTAATCAGAGTGTTAGAGATCCCTGAGTATAAATAATGCAGCCTGACAGGACAGGAATGCTGCTACCAAGATACTCAGACTAAACTAGGACATTACTTAAATGTTTCTAATCTTTCACCAATGGGAGGTGCAGGTCATCTAACAAACAACAAGCAACACACTACCCTGGATGGAACCAGGAGTCAATCGTCCCAGTCAAGCCTCAGAAATTAATTACAATAAAGAATGTCTGATCAAATAATGGAAAGTTTTAATCACTGGCAATTGCTGCGAATCTTGGGACTGTACTAGCCTATGTAGGGCGGTCTCAAAATGAACTATATTTAAAGCCGGTCTCTTAGGTCAACAGTTTCCTTATCAAGAATCAAATATCCTGGAACTGAAGTTTAATCCTCTCAGGGAGCAATTGACAGAAACAACAGTTTTTTTAAGCTTTCATGCTTAGAGGGACTTTCTAGGCTTTTAATCAAAAAGAAAATATTAGGCTTTTCTTTTCAGTATCTGAAATCTAACAGGAATACCCCCACCTGACACCTTGGAATTTAATTCCTGCTTCATAAAAGTTGTATGCTGGATGCCGATGAGAATGATCAATAATATTTAAATAAAATTTATGTTTATGCTGCTAAGATTTCACCTTCTTTTGAGCAACACATTCAAACACTTCTCATTCAGCTCATGACTTCAGATAAAAAACCAGATCATTCATGAAGTGTTTGAAAAAAATGCATTATTTTCCCTTAAACTGTGGTTGGCACAGGAAAATAATGTACTTCCATTTCTCAGACAGGCAACTAATGGCTTTAGCAGAATTCATAAATAAAAGATACTAACACACCCTGCAGCAGTGCCTAGCAACACTGCACTTTAATGCACTTTGTCAACAGTTTTATTTAACTCTCTTCCACTTTTCCTTATGGTCTCTATCAACGATGGCATTTACTGACAGCTCCTTAAAGCGTAATCTATGCAACTGACTCATCTAACAGGTCAAAGAAACTGGATCTGCACAGAAATACTACTTAATTGCTGTTTTCACGATTTCAGGATGAGGTTTGCTATGTACATGCAAGGCTGCAGCCATGATCCAAGGCAGATTCCTTTGGGGCCTCCATTCCTCATTTGCGCATCAGGAGTGAAATCCCTTCCCAAAGTCTTGGTGTGATTTGAGTTGATACGTGTTTTCCCAACATGCAGGAGCCCAACTACTACTTGTCTCCCCTTCTGGACCTGGGGCATTCTGAATTCCCAGGCAAATGGCACTATCTTTAACAAGTGTCCCTATACAGGTATAATGAACTCAGAGTGCTGAGTCCCAGGGACTGCTGAAGTCTACTGCTTACAACTGGTTCTAATTCTGATGTACCATCAGTCTAATTCTGGATCTACTGAGGCAGAGATCTGAAATAAAATAAAATGTTTAACACCTTGAGGAACCACACAAGTTAGCAGCTGTTCTATGCCTATATAAACATTTGAAATAACCAGGGACAGTGGAAGTATTTTGAGTGCATCTCATTAGAGAAATGCCATTTCTCTTGAGTTATCTCGGCTTCCACTTCCCATCACCAAATACAAGCTAGATCTATAGATAGAGATGAAATAGTTCTGCAGTTAATACTAGAAACTATTAATGGCAAGCCCACCATGTGACCAGAGAACATGCCTGTACAAAGACTCTGTATACAGAAAACCAGTATCCAGCTGGAAAATGCCCTCAATGTGCATGCCTTGATGTGTTCAAAACAATCACATATTTTCCTCTTAAAAACATACACAATTCTGAAGTGTGCAGCTGCTCACAGAAATAATAAAACCCCCCTGCACTACAGGTAGCATACAGGTATGGTATTCCAGGTGCCTGCACAGCAAACAGTCAATGTCCACAATCCAAATGTTTGGCATATAAAGAAATCTAAAAGGATATGTTATAGGATTGCTGTTTCTAAATGATTACTCAATATATATGTATATACTCGGATGCCAGAAGAAGAAGGAATGAAGTTTATCTGCAATACAAAAGTAACTGCTTTTCCCTGGGATCCGGCACGTTTCAGTTTGGACATGCAGCCATTACGCCGGAGCTTTCAGGTGGCTTTGCTGCTGAACAGCCCGCGATAAACGCGCAGCCCCCTCACACATTATATACTGCAGCTGCACAATGCCGGCTACAAAACGAAACTTGTTCCATGGCAAGCAGGTAAGATGATTTTAAAGATTATTTTAAAAGAAAATCCCTGCTTCAAAAGGTCAAAAAACCAACCTCTTTTGAAAGATGTTTCAATAGGTACTTTAAAATACTGGATACCATTTTACCCGTTTCAGAAGCAACTACCAGATTCAGGTATCATACTGAAGTGTTTTAAGGTATTAAAATGTACCACACACCTGCTCCAGAACTGCATGAAAACGGACAAAAAGTGTTCTGTATCTTTTCAACACTTGAGCCTTTGCTCATACTCTGTTTTGGGGTTGCCAGTCTACCAACTAAAATTTATTTCATCATTAACAAATGCTAAAGCATTACGT
>NW_008237609.1:600598-606896 GCF_000691975.1 Corvus brachyrhynchos
AGGGAAAGAAAAACATGTGCCTGCTTCAACAACTGGTACAAATACACAACCCTATCTTAGCTCTTAACGGGAATACTGGGTTCCTGATCAACAGCAAGAGTCCAGTGTAATTACATTAAATCAGCATAACTATATCACTTTATACCACCTGACTTGGTGTAAGGTAAACAGCTTGGGAACACCTAAAAAGAAAAATATATGGGATTTTCCTCTTGCCCATCTTCTGTAGTTTCATTTAGATGTAATTTATGAAGTCTGACAGTGTGGTCATATCTGAACTGAAAAAAAAATAGACTACAGCCTACATTCCATCTATCAAAAGTAACATTTCCTTTAGGTTTGTTCTCCAAGAAAATCTACTAAACCCAGGGAAAACCTTTCTGAAGAGAAAGGCTGCTAAATAAATACCGTGAAAAGGCTGAGATTTTCCAATACAAAAGGAAAACCATAAGGTCTGTCTTGACTTTTAATGGCAGACAAACTTTGCTGCAGGCTCTTTTATTTTAAGATGACAGATTGCTGAGAAGGGCGGGGACTGGTTGGGATGAGAGAGAGACTGCAGCCAATTTTAAAAGGTATTGTTAAGAAACTAAGAATAAGGAGAGAACAACTTCAGTGGTCCATGATTACTAAAGAACGGGTTTAGCCAGATAAACAGGTCTGCTATCCCTGAAGGGAATTGAAAGAATATCACACACAACTTTATTAAAATGGATTACGTGACATTTGCTTTAGACTTTGAAGGTAAAAGCTTCACAAAAGTCCTTTAAAAATGTTTTAAAACTAAAAAATCAAAACTTATTAGTGCTGTATGAATTCACAGTTCTGGGGGGATGGGATGCAGAGGCACACACCCTGATTTAGCCCTCGGCATCGAGTCCTTTGGAGATCAATAACAAGATTCCCTTGCACTCTTGGGGGAGCTGAGCAACTGCACAGGTTTCCCCGAGTTTGCACCTCTTTACCTTTACATTCTTTTATTGATCAAACGTTAAGTCAGAGATCTGGCTCTTAAAACACACTTCAGCCGTATGTTAAGGCAGAGATCAGAATCGGTGCTGGAAATCTTCAAGCATG
This sequence comes from Corvus brachyrhynchos, assembly GCF_000691975.1. NCBI lineage: Eukaryota > Metazoa > Chordata > Aves > Passeriformes > Corvidae > Corvus > Corvus brachyrhynchos. Next base: position 601,676 of record NW_008237609.1, read on the forward strand.
AAGTGAATATTCAAGAGAGTTAAACTAATCCAAACTCTGAAATACTGCAGGTAACAGGATACGGACTCACATTCTTGCATGTAATGCACGCTTTAGACAGTTTATCCCTTCATTCACCTCCCCAGAAGACCCTTTGTGTTACAGACCTGCTTAAGTTCACTAGATTTTTATCTAAAACAACATTCTTGTTTCCATGAATACATCAGCTCCTCTGACCTTTGCACATTTACCCACATTTCTAGGTAAAAAAGTGAAGGCAACAATAAACATTAGTGACCCTAAGCAATACATGCTAGCAATGAGGTATGTATTTCTATGCATACAACAACTACATTTGTAAACCCTGAAGTCATTACTACTCAAGGTACAGAAAAAGATATAAATTGATTTTAAAAAAGGAATAGCGTCCATTTCAAATGCTGACTATGCAATGTTAATGTTTAGACTAAAGCTTTGCTTTTATCTCTCTTCCTAGTTATTTTATAATAGCAATCAAGATAATTAAAACTGGTATTTAGTTCCTGGCTGAAGTGCGCAAGTGGAAATCGTACACTTAAATTTACAGATTATTTATTAAAGGGGGATTCTACTCTCTGACACTACTCAGATTTACAGCCTCATGAAAATACTCCTTTCTTACTAAACTTACTGCTAGTGATTATATATTAAGAATATTTTTAACAGCATTGGTGTTTAGTCTGGTACTAATTCAAAAAAATAATCTTCTACAGTTTTTTTTAATTTTTCACTGTACAACACAGGAAACTTTCATTTCAGAAAACAAGATTTCCTTAGTAACACTTAGCCTGGACATACTCAACTTCTCTACAATAATCTAACAATCCATTAATAATAGCTGCTGAACAGAAGGCCTTGTTTCCATAGAGATAGTGAAACATTTTGTTAGATCATAGCTCAGGTGAAAACTCACTCCTTGAACGGCACAGCCGTAGCGCTGACAGTCTGCTTCAATAACAAAGTTGCTTGAACGGTGACTCGTGTTTTTCTCTGATTCTAAGCCCATGCATAAAAGAACCAAGGTTCACACTCACTTCTAAAAACAGGAGTTGCAGCCCTCTCACTTCATTTCTTTACAAAATCAGTCATGTGCTTTTCACTGATTTAGCATGAGTGGTTCTTTACCAAGATCCCAGCAAAGAACTGCCTTTAACAGTTTCAGGTGTGCTGGTGGTGAGCTATGTTTTTCTCTTTCTCTCCTTCTCTCCTTCTTCCCCCTGCCTCAGCAGGTGAAAGCTTGGGAAGAACATCTGGGGCAGTTCCACCTCCCAGCCACCGTCCTCAGCACTCACAGCTCTTGTGCCTACACACAACCAACACCATCCCCAGCTCCGCTCCTCGCGGGCCCAGGAAGAGGGACTGCCTCTGTAGCTGGCAGGCAGCGTTTGATCAGGGTACAAAAAACAAGTGTGACACACTGACACTTTTAATTTTCTCCATTTTAATGTCTTTCCCTGACAGAAAAAAAAAATTGAAATTACGTCTTTTTTTTTTTTTTTAAGATAAACATGGAGAACCATTTGTCTTTCAAAAAAATAAAGCCCACTTAATGCCAAGTACAAAGTAAATGGACGTATCTTGGGAGTTTTCATGATGTTTCTGAAAAATTCTAAGATTAAATAATTCTAAAAGGTCAGAGAGAAAGCCCAAGCCAGAAAATTCTATCTACTCAGATAAATCTTCAAAAGTAGAACATGTTTACTATGTTTAATTCACTATTCGGGGGGGGGGGAGGGGGAAGATCTTTTTTTCAAAATATTTTAATGGCATTTTAGACTGAAAAGGAAAGTTTCAATCTACTTTATTGTCAGCTATTTTGAGTTCCGTTGAGGTTTAAAAAAACTGCATTAATAAAAGAAATTTTACTTCTCATTTACCACTATTCAAATATTTTGTAGCTGAATTGCCAGTCTGTCCACACCACTCTAGAGAAAACAGGGAGAAGCTGGCAGACCCCGCGCGCTTGCACTGTCAGAAAACGCGTCAGCCACGGACGAACGAGAGACAGCGAGAGAGTGAGTACATACCTGTGTGAGTTCTCAGGTGCGCTTTTAAGTGAGAAGACTTTGTATAAACTTTTGTGCAGCCTACAACAAAAAAGAACCAGAAAAGGCAAAGAGGCTTCAGTAGGGAGAACAGAAACACTCCACACTACGTTTAAACTTCCTCATTCAGTGCTGGGGTACTATCAGGACACATTTAAGTTTACTACTTTCTGGCATCATCTTTGCCATTTAGAAGTAAAACTTTATATAGAACTCTCCTAGAGGTATGATGCTTTACACAGAAAAAAGAAAAACATGTATGTTTCAGGCAGACTTACTGCTTTGTAATGTAGTATATAGGCCAAGAGCTACAATCTATGTACAGTAACACCTGCTACGTAGGTCAACAACTTTGCACGGGGAGATTATTTTTTAAAAATTTCCAAGAGGACTTGATCAAGCCAGACTCCGTGTCATCATCACACAGGGCTCAACATAACTCTTCCACTGGGTATTTATCATCTGACACGGCACCAAGAGTTATGTTGGTAAAGGGGAGCAGAAACTTCTCTCTGCGCTACAATGGGTGTGCACGCCCTGTATCTGGGATCATGTTGTACATGGAGGCACACTTTACAGCCAGGTCCCTCTTTCCCGTCAGTATAGAAGGCAATCCATCTGTGGACAATTTTCAGAAACTGTTTTAATGGATTTACGAGGGCAGCTGAATCTCTTGTTTGTAAGAGGGAAGAATGGCCGTGGCCTTGGCTACTGGGAGCTGAAATTATTTTTGCTCTGCCAGAAAATCTAAACTGAGCTGTACTGCCCTGATCAAACTGAGCCTCTGCTCCATCATGGATATTGGACAGTCACATTGATTTACACTAGCAAAAGTAGTATTTTTTATTTTTTGTTTTCTATAGAGTCCAATTTTTTGTTTTCTATAGAGCCCAAACTGGTAAAATGAGCTCAAGAGACTGACAAATGACATGAAGAGTATCTATTACTTAAAGAATGTCAGAGTGCTCCACTCAAAATAAAACAACAATGAAGACAAATTCTACTTGGACAAAAAACTATTTGGTTCTCCCTAGGTGTAGACCACTAAAGAAAAACACTTATACCTCATCCATGATTATTCACAGTTTTTTTTTTTATTGCAAGTGCTGGGATTTTCTGGCACAGATTGCTTACCTGGGTAGTCACAGTAATGGATACGTCTTTTCTCCAAATCTGGGTTACTTCTCCTGTTGTATCTGACAGGTTGGATGTTCTGGGGGGTTATGGGCAGAGTTGCTGGTAAATTTGGGTTGTGAATCGCCAGCTTGGATGCTATAGTTGCGGCATATGATGGAGGGGGGGTTAAATTCTGCAGCATCTCTGCTTGTCTATCTGGACTTCCAGGCTCTGAGCTTGGGGGCGAAGGAGGGAAGTAAGTGGCCTGCTGCTGCAGAAACTGGTTTGGCATGGTGTAGGTACAGGGGGGGATGCCCTGGAACTGTTTCATCGCAGTCTGTGGGACAGCCGAGGAGAGCGTGTTAAGGCCTGCCATGGCTGAGGGCATGGAGACATTGTTAAGGGAGTCCATCACGGCTGCCTGAGGAGTGGTGTTGGGCATGTCTAAATCCGGTGAGCTCAACAGCTGATACAACTGGCCTTGCTGGGGCGTGATGGAAAGATGGACATCTGGAGTAGGAAGCTCCTGCTTGATGAAAATGTTGTTCACATCAGGAGTTTGGTGGGAGCTGAAGATGCTGGTAAATTCGGGGAGGGCCTGAGTGGGAGCAGGGCCAGGGGCAGGGGCAGTAGTTTCGTTCTGGTGACTGAAGATGGTGACCGGCTCTGTCTTGATGTGGGTTACACAGGGTCGCTGAGATTTGTACAGGCCAGTTCTAAGGTGGCTGATGTCGGGTAGGAAGACGTTCATGTTGATGCTGTAAGGCAACCCTTCACTGTCAGTGAAAAACTGGTCTACAACCGAGGCACTGTCTCTTCTGTATTTCTTATGTTCAGGGATGACAGGAACGGGCGGGAGCTGGGGTGCCAGGTATTTCTCCATTTCACATCTTGTCTACAAAGACAAAACAGACCATAATCCATATGATTTGTTACCAGCTAAGAAAGATGATGGCATCTAAGTCATGTGAGGTTTTACAAATAAAAGGCAATACTGTTCAGCCAGCCACAAGACACCTACGGAGGAAGCTATTAACGCTCACACTAATGAAAACCTGGTTGATTTTACAATCAGCACACTGATCAACATCATCAAGGACAAGGAGATAAAGTCATGGAACAAGCCGTTCACACATTAAGACCGATCTGATGTTTCAGCATACACAAAGTTTTCATCTTTTATGCCTAAAAGACAGTGCGAGGCGCAGAAGTGACAGGCACTGTGCCTAATCTGCAGATCTCCTGCTCTGGAATTCACTGCTCCAGCAGGGTCACTGCCTATCTGTTTCACCCGCTTCTCTTTGAAATGCTAACTGTAAAAGCCACATCCTCAGCTGGCTATTTGAATACTAATACTTCAAATAATGTTTTTATATATATATATATTCCATACTTCCATGATATTTCATCCCTAGAAGAACGGTATTTAATTAGAAATACAACACCGAAGTGTAAAGTTATTAGTAATATCGAATAAAAAGAAGACGGGTTGACTACATCAGGGTACTCTTTGTGTAAAGTGTCTCCAGGACTACACTTAAACCAATAATAATCTCTGCAGTGTATAATTGGCTAATAGCGTGATAAACATATCCCTATCCATGCTTCGGTTCTCGGAGAGCTCTTTAATTACTGGAAAATCATTCTCTTAGCACAGTAGTGCGAGGGAATCCGTGGGTGGCTGGAGCCCTATACATTACTGGTGTACAGTCATCGGCAAAACATTTATCACGCACTCTTCAGTGGGCAAATGCTACATTCCCCCCTGCCCTGTCAAGAGAGCGCTCATACCAGACCCGTTTAGCACTCCGCAAGCAAAAGCAGCTGACAAACAGCAACTCTGCCCGAAAGTGGATTTTAGGACCTTTCTTCAAAGACCCCCGTTAAACACCACAAACAAACACAGCCGCCTTCCCGTCCCTTTGATCTGGATCTGCCCCGACATGCCAGGCTACTTTTTCCAGCTCTTGTTTACGAGTCGAGGGCAGCTCGCTTTGAAGACGGGGAGTTATTTACTCGTTGGGGAAGACACCACCGAAAGG
>NW_008237609.1:608416-733388 GCF_000691975.1 Corvus brachyrhynchos
CGGCGCGGCGCTCGCCCCGGAGTGGAAGCGGGGTTTCAGCAAGTGCGGCGCTCCGCCGAGGTTTCTCTCGTGCTTTTACTATTATTTATAGTCTTGTAAAGAAGCACTGCTAATGTGGGCACTTTAGAGCAACTGTCTTGTCCTACCTTTCATCTTCAAAAGGGTTTTAAGGGCAGTCATTCAGATTAATTATTTTTTGTCCTGAAGGCAACTCGTACGCGAAACCCGCTGCTAATAAATATCAGCCCAGCGATATACATCCCCGCCCCCCCTCCTCCATACCCTGTGAAAATGAAGTTTTTCAGCGTTTTACAGAAATAGCGCAGAGGACAAGGAAGAAGGAAGACGAGTAGAGGAAAAGAGGTAGCGACAATTGATTCTTGTCTTCCCCCCTGCCTCCCCCCCCCCGACGTGAGGCAAGTTTCTATTTACTTGTTTTGAGGTGTGGTTTCGACGCAAAGCATATTTCCCCGTAGACACAAGACGGTGAGCTAAGCTCCCGCATGTTTCGCTGAAGCAGAAAAAGGAGGAACGCCGTCCTTTCGTGCAACACCGACCGGCTCACGTCGTATGGGAAAAGTACAGCATGTAGTGGAGCTTTGGAAAAAAGCACAAACTTTCCACCTTTCTCCCAGCCGTCAGCTCTGCGCTCTCGGTTAGCAGGGAGAGAGTCTGGGAATCCACAGAAATGTTGGCAACCTCCCCCTCCCCGTATTTATCCCCTATCATTTACAGACAAGGCTCTTTTCTTAAAAACGTAAAAAAACCTTTTTTTTTTTTTCCGGTCAACCTGGCACTCCTCCCCTTTGCCGCCCAGTCCGCAGCGAGTAGGATGTCTCAGAGCCTGCATGCAGAAAGCTAATTACAGAACCGGGGAAGAGCTCAGCATAACATTTCTTTACACAAACTGTCTGTTTAGCAATATGTAGCCGCTTGATGCTTGTTATTACTAACGTAGATCCGTCAGCGCAGCATTTAAGGCCGTGCAGGCTCATTTCCATCCGACACTAACACGTATTCCCGTTTAGGCAATATGCAACTTCGGTGTCATTTACTGAAGACTCATGGCTGGCATTTCTTTCCCCACTCAAGCCTAGGAGCAGGTGTTTTAACTAACAGATTTTAAAATCATGTCTCGTTTTTGTGTGAATGCCCTTCACATAACCCCAGTTTAGGGTTAAACTTCAAACTACGCTTTTTGAATATCCGATGTGTTCCCTATGTCAACCCAGTTAGGCTTCAAACTGTGTTTTTGACCATCTGAAAGGACAAGTTTAATATAAACTGCTCCCTAACAGCTTTAAAAATGCAAAACTAGCAATACTACACTACGCTGTCTGGAAACGAATTCTTCTAGATCAGGCACAACATTGGACTGGGCAGCATCTGATGTCGTGCATGTACTGGTAACTTTCAGACATTTATACAAATTCTGTGGCTATAGTAACTGAAGAGTTTCTGACACTTGCATACCTTACTTGCATGTTTTCTCTCCATCTGATTAAATGAATGATAAACAGATAATTTCAAAATTATTTTTTGTTTTTTTTGTTTTGTTTTGTATATACACATTTATAAAGGGCCTGCCCTGGCAAAAGCTTTGTCAGGTTAATTAGAATGGTATCACTGAGTAAAGCTCTGTGTATACTTTAAACATTTTCAGAAGCATCTCTGAATGTGTTTTAATTTTTTTAGAAAGGATAAAATTAGGTCTGAACTGCAGAAAAATAAATCCACCACCATGTTTTTGTGCTACTGATGGTCTAGGTCCTCCAGTCTTTTGTCAAGCAGCAATCAGTGGAAGATGACTAAAGACTGTATAATTTTTTTAGGGGCAATTTTTTATTTTGACTTTTCTACTATCACTAACAATTAAACAGGAAACTCAGACTCTTGTTCCTACTCAGGTTCACTGCTTATCTGACCTACATAGTGCTGCACTATTTAGTTTACAGATAGTCTAAATGCACTTTTAGATCCAGAGAGAATAACTATTTGATAGCCCATTTTAAGAATTCTTATTGTTATTAGATTTTACACTTCTTGGAACAAACAATTTTTATTTACAAATTTTGAATCAATAATAAGCTGCCAACTAATGTCATCTCCTAAATTAAATTGAAATGAGAATTTGTTCAGAATTAATAATAATGAAAAAAATTAGTTTACAGCTATAATAATTTTGCAGTGTTTTTACTTTTTCGCTGATTTTGCAGAGAGAGTTAGAAGTGAGTTTACACCTTAACAGATGAATTTGCAGCAGAAAACCAAGTAAGCTGTTTTCAACCCAGCACAGCCCTGTTTGTGTAAGTAAGTCTTCAGGCAGACATGTTTAGTAGTTATGGTAAGTGATCATTCCTCTGCAACACAAGTCCCTGGGCATCTTATAAAAATAACAACTCAAGATCTTTAGTTATTGTCCTGCAGAGCAAAAAAAGGAGGAATAAAGCATTGATTGGTAAGCACCTAGAGCTAGGTGTGTGAAAGACACCTTTCAGTGTCCACAGCCACTGGCAAGAGAAGTGCAATGCTCTGCGGTTGAAAGAACATTACCAGGTTCAGGGAAAAGGGTTAAACTTTCTGAAACTATGTCAGTGCTGCAGGTTCTGAGCGGGCAAGGATCCAGGCTTTCTGAATGAATGTAGACTCAATTACTTTGAACTCTTGTTCTGTACATTCCTATTCGCTTAGTAGTGCTATGCCCATTAGGGGAGACAGGAGAAAACAAGAACAAATGTCAAGTCCTAGGCGGTTGGGAGCTTGGCAGTGGAGGAGCAGAGCACTGCCTTGTGGGACTGGGGTTGGGAGCAAAGGAGTTCAGAAGGGGGGCCAGGATGGAGACAGGCTCTCTGGTTTCCTAACTCATCGCTTCACAAGACATACCTCTTAGGAAAGGTACTGGTGTCCCACTGTCCTGCTGGGAGAAGGGCCAGAGTTATGGGGACCTGCACATGTGTTGTTTGGAGGCCTAGGGAAGGACTGGAAAGACATGGGCAAGTTGTTTCATAATGATGAGGTGAGCGAAAACCAAGGACCTCAGCTGAACCAAGCCAGGCTTGAAAGCCACAGGAAGATGTCTGATTATAATTTCAGGAGCTTTTAGCACATGGAAAGGCCTGTTCTGATTCAGCAAATACACACCTCATTTTTTCACGTAAATTTACTAGAGAAGTGGGCATGAACTTTCTTTTTGCAAAATAGTAGCTGTCTGTACTTTTGGCCACTCATGAGACTCCATCTCCCCAAGGGAAGAAATGGTTTCTCTTTTGACTTCTAACTTTCAAAAGAGAGCCGGCACTATCCTTTTACTTTAAGAAAGTCATTATTTTTCTCGTGCTAACTTTCATCTGAAGACAGGATTGCAGCAGCCACGAGGTACCATCTTAACTCATGACAGGCTCTGCGAATGGCACTCGTGCTATATAATCCAGCACCACCACACCAAGGAATGTAGCAGGGTGACTTTCTGTTGAAGCGAATGTGGGAAACCATGAAATGACAGTCTATTCCTGTGTACCTTTATCTTTGCAGTTTCAGGATTAGCTTACAGAGGTGTTCCCTTTGCTTATGAAAGGCAAGCCCAGTTCCCGTTTTCCATTTCACTTTACCAGAAATACTGTGATAAACCATACGGAGAGGTAAAAACACATTTCATCTTGACTTCTTTTCCCTCTTGACATTTCAGTAGTCATCCTGTTCCACGTCTGCTCTAGTGTGCAAAGCCTGACAATCAGGAAAATACCTCTAGTTCCCCTTGGACAAGGCTTTGTTTTGAAGGATGTACAGAAAGTGAGATTTCGTTTTGCCACCCCCCCTGTATACCCTAGAGGACAGTTGTGTCAAACCTTCCCATTTCCAGTGGAGTTCATCAGTCTTTCTTTGCTGCTCTGCTGGGAGTGAAGTGTGTACCTTCCTGAACTAGCTTTGGCATTTTTGTTAATGGAATTAAATTGGCACATCATATCAGGTAGAAATCTCCTCAAAAGAGTGACATCAGCATCAGAGAACTGGATTTGACAGTTTTTAGGATATAAAGACTAAAAACATCTGCAAAAAGAAATTATTTCTTTTTTTTACAGGCTCAAGAAGAGTCACCATTGCAAAACTTGGTACAGACTTTTTATTTATAAAATGAGAGGTGTACACAAGGTTTTATTTTGCACAGTTACAAAATTAACCAAACTCTTAAAGTTATGTTTGAACTTTGCTAAGATTACTAAAAGAACGCAGATGCAGTTGTACTTCTGGTTTGTTTTTATCCTTTAGCTAAACGTATTTTTCTTCCACTGTAAGATGAGTAAGTTAAAATAGCAGTGAAGGTTTGTGACAACTAAATAAAGGTATGTAAACTTACCCACAAACAACCTTTGGAAAAAACTTTTGCAGCAACAGGTAAAGATCCTACCATGTCTGCATTTTCTGTGTTTTGACCTGAGTCAGTCTGCACTGCACAAAGTCTAATTACAGATTAATTATATAAATCTGCCTATGCAGAGGTCTGTTCAGGTATTTTCCCTGAAGTTTAACTTGCGCATGTGTGTATACACTTGCATGCATCAGTCTGATTTGCTATTTATCAAGGCCAGTGCTGACTTGGCGGAACAGATGTTTCCAGATGGAAACTTCAACTGCTCATTACTTGAATTCTTGGATTAAGAATCATCAACCTGTCTGGAGGGAACAAGACATCTTACTCAGTAGTTGAACCCAATCTTTAGTCGGATTTTAATGAGCCTTACCTTTGGGTAAACAGCTTCATATTACTTAGGTTTCAGGTACGATTTTAATATTTTCAGCCCATCTGACAAAAAATACAGAAAAATCTTTTATTATTACCAGTTTGATTTTTCTGACCTCTGTAGGTTCAGTGTATGTCTGACCTAGCGGCTGTTTATTACAACAGGCCTTTTTGAGAACAACAGGTCACTGACTCAGCTTTAGGAGATGAGTCTTTCCTGTATTTTCATCCGTTGTCATACAGCTGCTTGGCTCCGACTTGTTGCACAGTAGGGCCAGAAATGACATCGACATGCTCCTTCAGCATGTCATTTAATTATTTATGTACTATTAGAGCAGATGGAAATCTGTACATGCAGGGTAATTAGACAAGATTGGTTAAAATGTCAATGTACTTAGAAAATAACATTCACAATACTTGGAAAGGTGGTTTGCCCATCACTTGGAAGTGTAGTGGGAGCCACCACCATTTTTCACTTCTACCTCCCCTGTCCAACACAGAGGCTGCCTGCTTCAAAAGAGCAAATGGTGTTGGCAATGCTTGTTAGCAATAGGTGGTCTTATATGTTGTTTTAAGTGCTTGAATATATGAGAAAACCCACATTTTTTACTACTAAAGAAAGCACTTTATGGCTCCAGAATGTTTATGCTGAGGATCTGTTAACAAATGCTAACTGTAAAGCCGCCACAATTGAGTATTTTGGCTGAAATCTCCTGATTAGAGAAATAATGTAATAGAGAGTGGTTTGGGTCTTGTGAAATACTGGTCTGCCAGGTGGGAGATGGAGCCTATACAGGCTTGGACATGGCAGAGGGGATGGTCTGGCTGGACAAGCTAGGAGGGCATTAAAGCAATGAGCTGCTAGGTTAACAATCCCTAGGAGCATAATGAGGTCAGGCAATGAATGCTCATTTGGAACTAAATCCTGATGTTGAGAGCAAAAATAATTAAGGGATGTGGTCAGAAAAAATTCTTTCACCTCATATGCTGTGTCCTTTCAAATAGGGGAAGAAAGGATAAGCTTCTTAATCAACTGCCTATGAGGTGCTCAAAGAAGATCCTTAGAGCCCAATATCTGCAGGGTACAGTGTGCTGCTCACTGTGGTCCTGGAGAAGAGCAGAGGCCCTGAGAGACAGCTTTGGCTATCCAGAAGAGCTAATGAGCCTGTGTGGTTATGTTCCCTGTGGGACCTGAACTGCCCCATTCAGAGAAGTGTAGAAACCTAAATTTCAGTGTGCCATGGAGCTCTGCCCTTAGGGGTGAGGCAGGAGAGGTTCATGCTATTAGTGCTAATGTCTGCATAATTCCTAAAACTAAGCCATATCTGTACTCAAACAGTCTTGCATCTAGGGTAGACGAATTTTACATTAGACAAAACTGAAATAAACTGTAGGCTGAGTGAGGTGAGTACAGTCCCGAAAGTGTACAATCCCATGGAAGGCAAAACACCTTTTTCTCAAAAGAACCAGTTACAATTATAGACACTCAACAGCTGAACTAGTAACAGCAAATATAACATTGATGGCAGTTATTATGGAAAAATAATATGGAGAAAGAAAGATGCCGAGAAGTCAATGACCTGCATTGAAAAAAAACATTTAAAAAAGGTCCATGAAATGTATTAAGAACTCTAACAATTGTCTGGTTTTAGACAAATGATGTAGAATTGTTGATATGCAAAGAGAAAAAACATGCTAGATATTTTTGTGCTGCATTTGGGGAAAGAGAAGGAAACATATTTGTATCATGTAATGACAAAATGCTTTAGATTTCAACAGCAATTCAAGAGCATATTAAACCAGCTACTATTTATGGTCTTAGATGATCATGTCTGGATAACTTCCCACAAAGAATTTTAAGAGAGATGGTCAGTGAGCTTTCAGGATTGATATTCAGTAATTGCTTGATTAGTCATGTTCCAGAATACTGTTAAGAAAACTAGAGGTAAAACCAATACTTATAAATTAAATGATGTAGCTAATTATAAGCTTGCACGGTGACATTAATTTGAGCAGCTTAATGTGAACAGTCAGTATGTGAATCTATTAAAATAGATAGTATTATTTATGTCACTCAGTATATGCTAATGGAAAACAAGATTTTGCTGAATTACCTTTGGATAAAGTTGGTCACAAAATATAACAGATTTATGAAAAAAACCTTTTTGCAAAGTGTATCACCGGATTCAGCTCAGCATTTTTGGCTGAAATTCCTAACTGACAAGTCTCATCTTTTTTCAAATGGAATATTGCCAGGTTGGTGTATCAGGTCTCATGCCGGGGGACCGATTAGTTTTTAATGACAAGCTGTTTGCCTTTCTAAAAGAAAACATAGTAGTTGATCAGGTTTTTTGAGAGTAAGTGTGGGGGAAAAATTAATAATGAAGGTGGGAAATCTGTCTACTGAAACAACAAATCCCTAGATTCCTTGGTATGTGGGATGCTTCTAAGCTATACATCTTTCAGTAGAGATACATATGAAGACATGAAAAGGTTCATGGCTTAATTATGGCTAGTTAGCTAGATTCCTCAGATGGCCAGGAAAGATGCAAATCTTAGGTGCCTAAACATCTAAGGTGAACCATGTAGTGCTGTTATACTGAACTGGCAGGGTGCTTTCACTGAAGAGCTTAATCTTTTTCAGCATCCACAGCTCAAGTCAGGGTGCAATCACTCTCACATTGAGCCAACATGCACTTGCAGTGTCTGGTGGAATATCCATTGTGTAGCCAGTGGAGAGAGCTGCGCCTCAAGATGGAGGCAGACACTGCTTCCTTTGGAACACCCAGATTTTGGATGGACCATGCAGTAGACTGAGGTGTTTATTTTTTGTTTAAAAAATAATAATGAAAAACCCAACACAAAAAATGGTATAATTAATTTAAACTTAGCACCAGCAGACTTGTTTTTCTTGGTTACATTTTTAGGAATCCTAGTAGTTCAAAAGCACAAGCTCACAGACTGACACCTGTTTAGAAAGACCTTTACAGCACACACTTAAAACTTATGTGTAGTATGGATGCCTACATAGAGCAGAAACTGAAAATGGATTCTTGGAGCTCTCATTTAAAAGATCTACTGAGGCTGGAGGTTGAATGACTGGAATTAAATCTAGACAATTTCAATCTTGATCGGACTCCCACGGTGAGGTTGCTTGACTATCATTGTTTGTGGTCTGATGGATCTTTCTTGTTTGTATCTGAGAATCACTCAGATGCAGCTTACAGAGCACTGATGGCATGTGCAGCATGGCTCAGGAATTCCCAATTAAAGTAACCGGGTAATGTGGTTTTGTTGCTCCATTTCCATGATCGGTGCAGAGGAGCCACCCCAGCTCAAAAGAGCAGAAAAAATTAGGTAGCATCTCCTGTCTATCTAAACAGTCTGCCCTTGGGGAGGAAAGCCCCCCAACAACTGGAAGGAACCAGCCTTTCTGCATTCAGAAACAGCTGCTGCATCAGCAAAAGCAGGATTTTCAGTCAGTCAGAGGATATTAAAATTACCACAGGGTTCTCACTTGCTTAATAATAAGGGTAAAAACTCAGGTGACCATTACAGTTTTTCAACATATCCTGGTAAGTCGATTGACATGTTTTGAATAGAAAAGAAGGTTAGGAACAAACAAGTAATTTCAAAAAATTGTCAATAGCAAGTACTGATTTTCTATGCATCTGCCTCAAGAGTGACGTTTGACCTCCAGTGAAGACACATTAAACATCTTTCCATAAATGAGCTGTCTAATTGGATATCACTTGTCAGAAGGGATAACAAAGTAGAGATTACAAAACCAGACCTCAGGTTGCAGTAGAAGGGTGATTCAGGAGTTTGAAAGGTGCTTCCCAAGAAAACTTACGAATATGTGCTTGATTTTTCATCCTAATGACTACATAGAAGAGGATTTACAGTACACACTTAACATTTTGTGATGAAAATATTTAAAATTATGATCATCAAAACTCCAGAAATGAGAGAATGTATCTGGACTCACTAGGGAAGCTAAAAACTCATCAGAATATCTGCTGTGTTTAGTGGCCTCACAAGCTGACCAATAAGAAAGATGAATGAACGAAAGGCTGCCAACCTCAGAGACTTCAGTCCTCCACTATGAGGAAGCAGATCAGCCTTGATAAAATGTGGCTGCACATGAGTCCTGTTTACTTGGGGGCTTACAGAATTGGTGACAACATTCATCTTGCTGGATGAGGAAATGTCTGTGTTTCTTCTAACTGCATAGTGCATCCCCCTTCAAGGTTTCTATTTGCCTCATGAGAAACTCATTCCATCAAGGAAGCAACTGTCTCCACACAGTTTGTTTAGTTTCATTTACTCTAGGTAGGGCATAGTCAGAAAACAACAAGTTTGCCAACACTGCAACAATCTAGAAATAAGATGATAGGTGAAAAATGACAGTGGCTATCGGTGACAGCTCAAATGTCTGTTCACAGTAGGGACTTAGAAGCGACATACATCTATCAGAATGCTGGCACACAGAAATACCTCTCTTCTCAAATAAGTCACATAAGATGTCCATTAAAAAAGAAGTCAAATCAAATGTTACAGAAGAGGAAATATTTAATGACATAGGACAGTATTACGTATCTCACCCTAGTTTTGCTAACTATACTATTCCCAGGAGCTGCAGATGCATTCAAAGTCTTTTAGAATGTTTTTAATTTCTCAGACATATATTGAGTATAGATTATGGTAAATAATATTCAACATAGTTAAACAGTTAGTTAATACAATGTTACTTTTTCCCCCTCACTATTTTTTGCCTTTCTGAAAATATTTAGAACCTGATTAACAAAAACAAATAATTTTTTGGGGTGAAAAACATGAAACACTTTGTTAGCATATTGGCACTCATAGCTTCAGCTTCAAGTGTCAGATATTTTCTACAAAACATCCTGGAAAAGCATGCAAGAAAATATTCAGTACAATATTCAATACAGCTTTTTTCTGCACCTAGTTTAAGAATATTAATTTATTTAGGTAATGAAGGATACTGTTTTTCAAAATGAGACATTTAATTTACGATCATATGTTACAACCAGCTTAGCTAGTTTCCACTAATATTTTTATAAAAGTTTTTCTTCGATAATTTGTTTTGAAAATGCTTTTTGAATTATTAAAGAAGAAAATAAGTAAAAATAAATTCTTTCAGAACAAGATACCAGTATAAAAAACTTTCCCCATTTTAATGATGCTTTGTTTTTTTTTTTTTTTTTAACTAGAACAGCTCTAGATAAAACATATTTATGTATTAGGATGTTCACATTTGACCTGTAAATAGTATTCTTGCTGGGTGACTTAATGGAAGTTTGGTGTATGCCTGTTGTGTTGTGGTGTGGAAAACTGCTGTTCATGAATGTACAGCTCATTTCAGACGCGTTTACCTGACCGGTTCACAACACGCTTAGTTAAGCTACAGAGCCCGCTTACGCACGAACTCGGAGGTAATGTGGCAAGTGGGATGAGGCAAGACCTTAACAACATGTCTTAATCCTTGTGCTGCCTGAAAGATATAAATAAGATAAAGAGGAGGAAAAGTTGATTCAATCTTTTAACAAAACAAGGCTTCTTTCTCTCTAGATTGCATATTGATAACTTTGTAGAGTAATAAAATACAAAGCTTCTTTTAATGATTAGAAAACCTTGTTTCTGTGCAATTCAAGAGTAGGGCCTAATGATTCATAAATCTGTCACACAGTACTGGGTACAAATCAACATAAGATACAACATAACTACATGTAACATGGAAAAAAAAATCTGCATTCTGGTGCACAGGAGAAACACACTATAAGTAAAACAAGCATTTAGCCAGGACCAGGATAAACATCTTATTCTACATGTTTTAAAGTGTTTTACCATGCAGTACTACAGTTTTTCAGTTTTAAGTTTTGCATTCAGATATGACTTCACTGACAAACGAAAGAAGTAAAAGTGGAAGGGACAAATAAATTACCTCTTTTCCTTTTGCTTCATGTTTTTCTTTTGCTTCACATGTCAGATCATGTGAATAGAGCAGGTTGCAAATGCACAAACTGTCTTTCGTGAATACCTTCTGCATCCATCGCAGCTGTTTTAAATCGTATGTTAAAACAATTATTTGCAGATAGTGAAATTCACCTATGAGATAATTCATCATAGTAGGTTAGACCAGCTTGGTCCACTGTGTTCTATCAACAGAAACATTTTGCAATGATCCATTGCAGCACTTCCAATCCAGGTGACGTTATTTATAGTATGAAGAAGTAGCAATAAACTTTCCTGGTATCTAATTTAAGAATTCAAAACCAGCTCTATATTCGTTATCCCAAGGACATTGTGGTACTATTAAACTAGTCTCATGTCAGTGTTTCTCTCAAAAATATCACACTGAGACACAGTGTGATGCAATGCCCACTTCCCTCTGCTCTGAATGCAGGAGTGAAAACAGTGCTTACAGAAAGCTAAGTAATCAAACAGACAAAGAAGCTGCATGTTCACACCGAATTATGCCACTTGAGGAATTCCCCTCTACAATTAGTTGAACATTAAAACATTGTACATTTTTAAATATCCACCCTCCATCAAATGCCATGGCCTTAATTTGTTTTATTGGATTAAATGCACCTAACTGGCTACACACAGCTGGAAAGTCCTACCCTTGGCAAAGCCAAGTGTTCAAGTAGTCATGGTATTCATATTCTCTAATATTTGCCAAAGGTTTTTTACTATTTCATAAAGTCAGGTGCTTAAGAATGGGATAAATAAAAACTGGAAAGCTGGTATTTTTAAAGTAGACATCAGAAAATGAAGAAGGAAGAGGCGAATATGAAGTTCAGTATCGTAACAGTACTGAGGAGCTTTATGCAGTCTGTAGAAGGTGCCTCAAGCCAACAGACTGGAAACTCTGAATGTTGTCTTGGCAGTTTCTTTCCAAAGGTCACTCCTTTCTTCAGAAATGCCCCTATCATCATCTTAGACAAAGTGAACTTCTGTGAACACTCAGCAGGGATGATCACATGAAATCCTATCCATCACCTGAAGAAAATGGTACATACTCAGTTTCCTATGGAAGCAGTATGACAGCTATAAAGCACTGTTCAGCCAATAGCCTTGCCAGGTTTGTTCAGATGGAGTTCCAATTTTTGCTCCAATAAATCCACATTCAGGATCACAGTTGTTCCTATTCCAAACCCAACAGTTGGTATTTCATAAGAGTGAAGCAATGTTAGTGCTGTTATCTCTCTGTGTAGAGTAGGACTTCACGCTATCATGACTAGAAGAAGACAAGGTGATCCCTGGGAATGCCAGCACGTCTCCGCTTTTGATACCTCCATGGCTGAGGGGCACCCAAGCAGGAGAACCTTACAGTTACATCTTTATGTTTTCAGAAATTAGATAGAAGTGGTGAGAATAAAGAACACAGAAAACCTCTTATGTGAAAGAATAACAACAAACATAGCTGAGAAGGTGGATCAGGTAATCCTGTTTCCAGAAACATCCAGTGAATCTGGAAACTTCCTTATCAAAGGTACTGTACATCTTTATGAAAACTAGGGCTGTCATTTAAATCAGTAAATGTGATTCTGTCCACTGTTGGCCCATGGGGAGTTTGCACCTTTCTGTTATAAATCTGACAATTCTTGGAGCCAGTACAGTAGATCAGAGAGGTCCATGAAGATGATGTAATGAAGTACAGTAATATATTTTAAAATAAAATTAATTTCAATATATTTTGTTGGCATTTAACTCCTGACCAGAAGCACCTTAAACACAGATGTTCACCAAAAAATATTTTGCTTTGTATTAAAAATAATCAAACCCAAATAATTTCTGTTAAAAATGTGTATGCATTTATAGTATTTCAGTTTACAGCTACAAAATAATAATAGTGAATTATGAATTTCCAGCTGCAGCTGGAAACATAAGACATTTACTGTTCTTTGTAATTTCAGAGTTTAATGGACTGAAAATACTCTGTAGTTGTTTTTAAATCACTCATCTATCTCAGAATTACTATCATGGTGTAAATCTATTTGACAAAGGTTTCAGCCTGCCCAGATGTGAAATGGTGCGTCAGAATGAAAATCCGCTATATTTCATAGAATTGGGTATCTGGCTTTCGTGGACGAGATCTAATCAGCTCGCTCAGGTTCCCCTAAGGGAGGTTTCAGACAGTCTCCATTGTGTAGGAGGGCACCCTGGCTGCACACTGAGATTAGCCTGCAGAGATTTTATGGGGTTGAGAAAGAAAGGTAAGCTCCCTCCTGCTGCCAGTAAACACTGTTATTGTTCTCCATTCCTTGCTGAATGGCACAAATGCAATTCTGCAACGTTAATTACTGCAATAATGAAAGAAATGACACAAAATGACAAGGAATGTGCTAATTCAGTAAGACTCAAGTCATTGACATATTAGTCCCTTTATTGCTTGTTGTTACTTTCAGGCACGTACTCCTTTACTCATAAATACTGAGTAGATTCTGGGGACTTAGTATTTAAATAATAAATCAGTAAAATAAAAATTAATATTTAAGAAGTGGTGCCTAATGATCTTTTAGAAGGTGTCTGGTCAGTACGTGGACACAGAACATCTCTGATGACGTATATGAAAAAAGGACTTAGCCATCCTTGCGGGACTCGCAAGCTGCTTCCTTTCCAATGTCCAAAAATGAAGACTCGCTAGAATGTTATTTATATGCTAACCATGAAGGAAAAGGTGGCAAGTGAATAGGCTGCACCAAAATATTGTATTTTCCCCCTGTTTAGACTTCCCACAGCACCATGGAGGAGATGAGTGATATTAATTTTTTTGTGAATGTCTTACATGTAGCTGCAGATGACAACGTGTGAATCTGTGTTTACACTGCTTGGAAACCACAGTGCTGTGAAACACAGAGTGACGGGTCTCCTGTATCTGCGGCCCTGTACCGGCAATGGGGAGCACAAGAAAGCTTGGGTGCAGAATCAACCCTCTCTCAAGGTCTGAGAGAGGTCAGTGGGAATATTTTCAACTCTTTCTTCTAAAAAGGACCCCTGCACTTAGGTAACAATCCCGTTTAAAACCCACGTATACACTGTGTGTGTAAATTCCCTTGAAGAATCAAGCACTACAAAATAATAATGCACAAAGAAACAAATTCTTCTGAAGAACTGAATAAGGAAGCAAAAGAGAGTCTTGCATGCCACAATATGTATCTCTAGAATCACGAAAAACAGGACCACTGGGAATTGCTCACAGTTTCAGCTGCAACACTGAATAATCTAAGTAATCCTTTTTCTATTGAACCAAAAGGAAAAATGAAAAGACTTTCATTGAAATACAGTCATAAATTCCATCCATAAGACTTTTCCTGCAATTAAGTTACATTTAGTGATCCACGACTCCCTTAAAAGGAGCATTAACACAAAGACTTCAATTATTCATGGTCAAACAAAGTTGATTCTATTGCTTCAGTCAAAGCGGCATTCTCTTTTACTGTGGTTATTTCTGTAGTATCTTCAAAAAGGGCACAGAGTCTGTGAAAACATGTAAGTTTTTGAGTAAAAGCTATTTCCATGATCAATGCTAACTTCTTACATTTAATACTTCTGTCATTTTCTCCTCTCATGAGGATGAAGTTTGCTGGTAGTTTTCATCCCCTTCATCCTTTAAAGGGTAAGCTGATTGAAATTCACCTTTTTTTTTTTTTTAAACTTAGTTCCAGTGTCCTAAGAAAAAGAAGTCTTTCTCTTGCTAAAAGAAAAACCAAGAAACAAAAACCACAGGTATTTACTGTTATGGAAAACTTATCAGTGAGGAAAGAAACACAGGGACCTCCACAAAATGAACTCTGTGGAAGAAAGTTTGTGGCTCTTGTGCTGTCAGCAGAGGGCTGAAAAGAGCTGCAGAGGGTCTAACATCTGTGAAGAGCTGTACCTACTTCTTTTCCTGCTAAAAGCTTCTACAGTACTCGCCACTCACTCTTGCACAATTCCCAACTGCTGTCCATTTCCGCTCATGATGCCATCCCCTGAGAGCTGGCACCCTCTGCTGCTGCCAATTGCTGCCCAGCTTCAGTCTGAAATACCCTAAGTGTAACTGCCTTAATCAAGCTGCGGAAGTATGCGTTTTAAAGGTCAAGAGTTCCCAATCAATCCCAGGAATTTAAGAAGGGGATAATATTGCCCAAAGACACTAAGCAAAACTTGATCTTCTAGAGATACTTGTTTCATTTTCAAAGGTCGAGAATGAATACAGATGCTCGATATTTGGTATAAGAAAATACCAGGGATACATTTCTTTGACTCAGTAAGAAGTCTGGCATATGATCTATTAAACGTAATGTTAACAGGGAGAGAAATGCTTTCCTCAGTAGACCTCCCTAATAAGCACAACCTTGAAAGATGACAGGATGTTACAGACTCAAACTGTTGTGTATAAATCTGTTTTCATGTAAATGTGCTACAGACTGACAACTGATTGAGACACATATACATAATAACAAAAATACTTCTTGAAAAGGTAGTAATTTGTTTCTACAATGTCATGCTCTCTGAGTCATGTCTTTCAAAGACATGGAAGTTAATGAATGCCTGCCTACCAGGAGTAAAAGAATTCTGACTGACCATCTTGCAGGTGTCAGAGGTTTAATAGATTGAAGTGTTCCTGTTTTTTTTTACTGAAACTACATATCATAAAAAAGTGTAACTGAAACAGAAAATAACACCTAATGTGTAAGAGGTAGGAAATCGTATCCCTGAGATACTGACAAATACTGAATTGATATCTGAATTTATAGATGTTCCTCTTTCAACAGATTTCATTGCTGCTTTGTACAGAAAGTCTTGAAGGGAATGAAGACTACAAATCCAAAAGGCATATTGTTTATTTGTACAGAAAATATTTAGAAACTACAGTGCCAGGGAACTATGACCACAGGATTCAGCAGTAAGCCTTAAAAGTTTAGGTCCTTATTAAAAAACGCAGTTATGTTTTCAATTTTTTCCTCAAACAAGAGATTACCTTGATGCACTACAGCTTCTTGTCTTCAGACAAGGGACAGAAAGGTGAGAAAGCAATTAGAGTGTTAAAAAACCTCCAAATCCTAACCTGCTCTAAAGCATTGTCTTTCTTTCTTTCCTGTTCAACCCATGTATTTACAAAACTTATCACTTAAGTAACACCTACTTAATGTACAAAGAAATGTAATAATGGATAGAGATTTTTTTTGGCTTTGCTCCCTTTGGTTTGAAAAAGAGGAACTGAAGACGATTATGTGGGTTGGGCACTTCAGTCACAAGTTGCTTACATGCATGACTACCCTTAGAAATTTCTCTTCACTTCATTATTTTTGACTCACACATCATTGACACAAGGCCTGTGACAATAGATGGCAAAGACCATGAAGAATAATTTTGGAATAATTCATTTGACAACTATGTTTGTGGGAAAGAACACCAGTAAAAGTGCTGTACAGGTACTGCAACTGAGCCTTTTCATTACTTAAAGAGCAAAAAGCTTCATTAATTTTTGCTGTAGGGCATCTCATATTTGAATAGTTATATTTAAGTGACATCCTAGCTTTCTCATGAGAAGCTTAGAAGGTCTCCTCCTAGATAATTAATTATAGCCTTGGAGTCTAGTGAAGAATCACAGGAAAAGTACAGTTTTCAACTAAAAAAACCCCCACAATATTGAGGAGATTTACACACGGACTACATGGATTACAAGAATTTACCAACAGCATTGTGTGTTAGCAGCATATTCCAATAAATTGCTTTTATTACGTTTAAAAATGGACCTTGTTAATAATTAAAAAAAACCTAAAACCCACAACCCTTTGATAGAATAAGCCACTCTGTCATCTGAAGAACTGTTTAAGTATCAATAAAATTTCACCACAAAATCAGCCTAATCTTCTGCCAGCCTTCTTAGAAAATCAGGCTGCCTGGAGGACACAGAAATTTACAATGGACAGTTGTTCTCTAAGAGTAAAAATGTTCCTGTGTATTGTATTTTCATGGAAGAATTAAACAGAATTCTGCCTTTTGGATGGTATAAAATAAATTAATGTCACTATCTGATAATCAGTATATTTAGGAATAACACCATAGACTAATTTGAGCTGGACAGGAATTCTGAAAATCAGTCATCTAGTCCTTCTCAAAATCAGGTCCAATTATACCAGTATGCTCAGGAGTTTGTTGAGTTCTGAACATCTCCAAGGAGGAAGATTCCACCACCTGTCTAGGTAACCTGTTCCAGTATTTGACCATCCTTACAGTGAGACCATTTTTTGTAATAGCTAACTGAGTTTTCTAGTGCTCCATCTGGTGTCCATTGTCTCTTATGCTATTGCTGTGCACCTCTGAGAGGAGTCAGGCTCTGTTGTCTCTGTACCCTCCCATTTGGTAGTTGGAGACTACAACAAGTTCCTCCTGTAAGTCCTCTACTATTAAGGCTGTTCAAGTCCAGTTCTTTCCGCCTCCCCTTCTACATCAGGTGCTTCAGCCCCTCTCCATCTTGGTGCACCTCTGCTGGACTCACTGCACTATGTCAATGCCTTTCTTGAACAAGCCCAAAACTGGATGCAAGATTCCGTATGTGATCTCCCATGTGCCAAAGTGAAGGGAAAGATCACTTCCCTGCATCTGCCGGCTATCTTGCTGGTAATAACCACCCAGGATGTGGCTGGCTGGCACATTACTGACTCATATTCCATTTGTTGTCCACTGGGACCTTAAGGTCTGTTTCTGTCAAGCTGCTTTGCAGCAGTATTGGCATATGGGGTTATTCCATCCTGGATGTGGGACTGCAATCGCTTTTGTTGAACTTCATACGGTTCTTGTTGACCCAATTTCCAGCCTCTTGAGATCTTCTGAGACCTTTCCCTCCCATGTATAGACTATTCCCTCAGATCTGGTATTGCCTATGAACTTGCCAAGGGATTACACTATTCCACCTGGACATAGCACCGTGTTTTGTTCAGGTGGGTGTGTCACCCACCCTACAGTCTATCTCACCAATTTGTCTATAAAGATACCACAGGAGAAAAAACTGTAAATACTTAAGATTCCAACTAGTATCTTGCCTCAAATAACTCACTGTCCTTCTAGATAATACAATTTATTAATTACTCATTGATAACAGACAAACAGGATAGTATGGCAAGTTCAGTTAGTAAGTACCTATTACAGTCCACAAAATTAGTATCTACATATGAGAGCTGTTTCATAGGAAATAAAAGTTAAGGATTCTATTCACATAAAAATATATGTTAGATAAAACCTAGACTTCAGGAAACCAGTTATTCAGAAATGACTGTATATATAGGTTTGTGAGTCCAAAAGTTTGTGTGATTTTTTCCCCAGTGACCAGCAGTTAGTCTAATAAAAGATTATTACGTCTGTCTACACACTTGGCCTCCCTCACTCACAGAATGGTAATTTTAAACTGTGATGTGCAATTGCCAGCATTTTTACCTTGCACTCTCAGAAAGAGAAAAGGAAAAAAAAGGAAACTGAAGCTTTTCTGGAGCAGAGGAAGTATTAGTGTGCTTCAACTGTTGTTTGGAAAAGGAAGAAAAGTGTATGTGGGAATCATAAGCTTGATATAGCTCAGTATTATGTAGCAAATAATTATTGTTCGTGTCCAGGTTAGAAAAAACAATCAATTTAAGATATTGTCAAGGAAAAAGGAGCTAGGAAAAAGGTGCTAAGAAGAAGGAGCTTTCTCTTAAGTGAAATCTGAGCAATATTTTCAGTATACAGTACTTATCAGTGCTGATAATTAAGATGTATTTTATTGGTTCTCTAAAGTATTTTTAATGCCTGTTCGGTTATACAAGTGACATCAAGTGATAAACTACAAATCAAGTCTGGTAAGAAATTTTTTTTCCAGCTGATGTGAATTTCCTTCACAGAAAGTAGGATACAGTTTGATACTAACTCATGTATATTTTAAAAATTTCCATCAGCCAGAATAGTTGCAAGGAATGTGGCATGAAACACAAGGTCCAAGAAAAACAATATAAAAAAAGCCGAAACATGCATTAATTGGAACACTCTGAATAACACATCCTTTAACTGCCCAGATTATAATGTGTACAACACACTAATGTTTATTTATCTTTTAAAATTCAAATACATGTTAGTAAAATTATTGCATGCATTATTTCCACACATTTCATTCACATAACAAATCTAGAAATTATTTTATGAAGTGTAAGATTATTTGACAGTTAAAAAAGAAACAGTTAAAACCAAACCAGTTGTTTGCTTTTATAGTAAAATGGACATCATTATGACGAAAATAACTTTAATGAAAAACTCCCCAAAGGATTATTTTTAATGATTTTGGAAAAATGCTATGGTGATGTTTTCTTCTGCAGTTTCTTGTACCATACAGGTGCCTCTTTATTTGTCTGTAAAAGAAAGAACATGTAGTTGTGAGACAGTGAACACCAGAAGAAAAACATGCAATCTACACAAGTCTCCCTCCTTCCAAGGCAGTTCACAGTTGAGTTCTTTGCTTAAATGCAAATATCAGAAACAAGACTGTGCATTTAAAGTTACTATTACGACATGCCAATATTAAAACCTCCCTATTTCCAGGTTATAAAAAGCAGATTATAAGATAAAAATGAAATGATTTAAAAAAAAATATCTGTCACAATGAAAACAAGCATCAACTGTGCCATAAACAGGTTTCATTTGAAATAGCATCATCTGAGTTTTCCAGCTGAGAAAGGAATGGATCTTAGAAAAGAGATCTTAGGTGTGCCAAAACTGACTAACATTTTATGCAGAAATATAGTTATTAAAAAATTATAATTGAAAATAAAAGAATTCAGTAGTTTTCTGACTCTGTAGAAGGTATTTTAATTGCAGAGACTTATCTGTGAGCAACTTTTCCTTGCCTTCATAATCCTATGGGTTACTGCTACACAATCAGGATTACTTGTGGCAAATTCAGTGGTGGTTTGTAGAAAATAAAACAGTTTAACAGAAATAAAACGAATCAAGTAGAGGTGGAACAACGTAAGGACTGTTCTGCTTCCAGGGCTGGGTATAATCTCTTGAGTTAGTGAGCACTGTCTCAGTCTGTTGTCCCTAAACTTGTTCCTTTCTAGTTCTATTTTCTGTCTGCTCTCTATTCTTTCTTACCTCCACAACTTAATAAGCATTCAATTTAAAAATCTACTTTATTAATTTTGAAGATTTCAGTTACAAAAATGAATCTGCTCTATTTGTGCAAGCTTTTAGAATTCTAGAAATTGACCTAAACTGGCAGGATTTTCACAGGACTACTGACTTCCTATCTAAGAAAACCTGTGCCAACCACCCATTTTCAGTTCTCTACTCCAAAGTCTGCAAAGACTACAGTTTTTCACAGAGAAACTGGTTACAATTTCTAAGTGTAAATGCAGTTTTTCTGGATTCCTACACAGTTTCTATATCCCTAAGTAAAACAGGAGAGATTATGCACTGAAACCCCAGATCATCTACACAAACTATTTGCTTATGTTTTGGATCACTGAAAAGCTCCATCAAAGACAAAGTCTGGGTGGTACAATTTAGCACTACCAAAAGCACTACGGATGAGACGGCACTGTGTTTAGTTTAATAATGCTATTCAAGCAAATTTCGAACCCCTAAAATACCCCAATGTCCTCACATCATGTCCCAGAGATGCCACCATTTCCTACGTTTTGTGTTAGAAACCCACTACCTGGTGTGCTGCAATAAAAAAACCTCATACCGCCGTTTAAGACACTGTGGGTTAAAAGTCTCCACCAAGAAAGAAAGAAAAAAGACAAAAAAAGACTAAAAACACACAAAAAAGGGGAAGACTTCTCTTTGGACCAAATCAGCACATATGCTATGCAGTGCAGATACACCCAATCCACCCCAGAGAAAGGTAGCATCATAAAGTCTGTTTACAGAGTCATGATTGGTTTTGTGATTTAGCATTGCAGCTTGGTTGTCTTTGAATCTATCACTTCAGACACAGTCATAGTCAGAAACTTCTAAACCATTTTCATGAAGCTTTCCAATACCAGAGGCGCTAAATCTGAAGTGGGCCACTTCAAATATTAAAATCCAAGCTTTTTGTTTTTG
Source organism: Corvus brachyrhynchos (assembly GCF_000691975.1). Taxonomy (NCBI): domain Eukaryota; kingdom Metazoa; phylum Chordata; class Aves; order Passeriformes; family Corvidae; genus Corvus; species Corvus brachyrhynchos. The sequence goes on from NW_008237609.1 coordinate 629,244, forward strand.
AAGGAATAAAACAGGGTTTTATAATATCAAGCATCCTTAGCAACAGAAGAGATATCAATAGTGGTGTTCTATTTTTTATATATGTTTAGATACATACACACATACACATTAATATACATGAATATAAGTATACAGAAATACACCTATTTCCTCACTCCTGCTTCTCAATATAGATATGCACAAAGGCCACTTAATACACAATCATGGTAGATTTAAATTAGTATACATGGTCTGTGAATCTCTACAACTACTAAAATTTTGCTAACCACTCTCAGTATTGTAACACAACAATGGTATTTTTTTTAAGACCTGGTTTGCTGTGAACTTAAGATGCAGAAAATAACCAAATAGCTAAAAAACATCATAAACTCTTGATTTTTCTGCTCAACATTGACTGTTTTCATAAAGAGCCTCAAGTATTTAGCTGAATTAATTATATATCTCCTTGAAGGATGAATCCACATTTTTCTTTTTAAAACGTGAGGAGAACCATTAGAAGTTTTGGCACTTAGTCTTATCATAGTACTTACAAATAACGTTGGCTTAGGTGTAAATATATTTTCTTCTTCATGTTCTGACAGCAGTTTTACCAAAGGGTTTGATTTTTTTCCACTTGCATTTTTTACATCAATAAAAGACTGAGGTGGATTTTGTTCATAGCGTTTACCATGTAGATTAATTATAATCTGCTTCATTGTGGCTAGTTCCTATAAAACCACAAAAGAACAATGCTGTTATTCCGTTAAATTACATTTCAACCTCTTAAATATTTATTTGTTAATAATGAATTTATATTCACCAAACATGGATCAGTAAATCTAAAAAGGAAGAAGATATACTTGCTACAATGAATAAGATTACTACTTGGACCCTAGCAAATTAAGAAAATAAAATAGGCACAGAGGATTTATGCAACTCAAATTTTGTCTTGCTTAAAGGCTGTAAAAGAGAACATTTACTGTGTAGTAAGAAATACACTATCTCTTTTAACTTAGACTTCCATTTCATTTTAAAGAATTCTTTTGCATTTATTTTGTCAGGCTAAGGGAGTGTACAAATCTAATTTGAAGGACTGTGCCAACTTGTACTTTTGAGCACTAGGTCTTTCACAAAAATTTTATAAATACATTACTAGAAATACATGTCTTTATATCTAGATTAGAAAAGAAGAATCAATAAAAAACCTTTAGAGGATGTACAGCAAAAAGAGGATCAGAATGGAGAAGAAGTTTTGTGAAAAATGTGTGGAGAAAGGAACAAGACTATATAGAAGTGCAGACTTTTTTTGGATATCCTAATAATTTGCTTTGAAAACAATTTGAATTAAAAAAAGTAATCTTTCCTTAATACTTAGCTGAACAAAACAGTTTATTTAAAATGTACAGTAGAGTGAGAAAGGAAAAAACATAGCATTTTCTGACCTAAACTGAACATCCTTTGTCATCTTTCACCACACTTACTGCCAACATTCCCCCTCCACCCCACGTAATGGGTATGATTACTATAAAACAAGTTACAGAATTTAAAGCATTAATTATTATTATTATTACTACTAGTAGTATTATTTAGAGCATTCGTTGTTGTAGAATTAGAACAAGATCAGTAGAAAAGCCTTTCAATGTAAATTTTAAGATGATTTTACATGTTTTAAAATATTAATGTTTTTGTTTGCTTTTTACAAATGTCGTTGCCTTCAATAAACAACACTGTTACTGTATTAGCCTTATATATAATTAACATTGTCTTATCTCTCAACCAGAAAAGGATAATTTGTGTTTATAGCTGAATAACAAACATTTTTAATATCTTACCTATTTAATATTTGCCAGAAAATTATATTGATGCATGTTCTATTTTCATTGAATTATTAGTAATAAGTTAAAAAAACTCTCAGCCTTTTAAAATACTCCTGCCATATACCTTCTCTCTGTCCACTGCTGCCTTTAATACAAGAAACACAGTCAAAAGAAACATGCTGTAGCCTTTAAATTGTTGAATGCTAACTCAGTTACATGAATGGAAGTTACACCCCAAAGACCAGCTTTATAGAGTGTACAAATTGTTCTTGTATCTCAGTCATTTAATATTAACTATTTGCATAATTCAGTCATGTGTGGTGGCATGTTGAAACAGCATGACTGCAGAGCAGCTGTTTAAAAGGACTGCATAGCTGATGCCAGCATGTTTTTCAAAGTTGTAAACTCGGCAAAGATGTTGCCAAAGCAACACATAGACAGAATTTCTTGATGAAAATAACTCAAGCAAGTATACAGCAAATAAATACACCATCACAGGAGATTAAATTGTACATAAACAATGTTTTGACATTAGCAAATGGTGTTCCTATACTTAAACTGTGTTATTCTGTGGACCAAATAGTTGCACGTTTGAACAAGGCAAAACCCAAAAACTGCCACACAGATTTATTTCAGAAACGGAGTTGAAACTTGTATGTGTAGGGTCAAATTCTCTTGTGTCAAGATCCACTTGGCAGTTTAAAGTCTTCTCTACTTAACAGAATCTGTCTGGTACTTGACAGCACTGTCTGTTTTCAGACTTGGAATAGGCTCTGGAGAGTCAGCTCTCACACAAGCTTCCCTTGTGACAGGAGGATTCTCTAATGTGAAGCTATAGGAAGGAATGACAGGGAGTGGGGATGAAAAATTAGTCCACAACGAAGAAGCTATTTTGACATCACAGCCAAATATATCATGAGGATTTAGCTAAGGTTGCCTTAATATTTGTTCTAAAGCCCCTCCACATTTAGCAAGAAAGACCTTAAGAAACTTGGCAAAATAAATAGCACAAGAAACATCAAATCCAGTAGAAGTTATTCCGTTAAATTACATTTCAACCTCTTAAATATTTATTTGTTAATAATGAATTTATATGGGATGTGTACTGCTGAACAAGGAAAGAAAATTGGCCCAACATATTTGCAAGAGATTTACTGTTTTCAGCAAAGAAATACTGAAAACAAAGCTCTGTCTTAAACTGCAGTAATTTTAACCATCTCTTTAGATTTCTCTGCTCCCTGAACACAATTCTTACCTTCACTTTTAAGTTCCAAACCAAGAGTCATTAGCACTACCTGCTACTGCTGGCATGCTACCATGATTCTATGAATATTATTTTCCAATCCTAAAATCCAGCAAGTTGGTCTAGAAAGCTAGTAAGGAAAAGCAGCTCTGGAGATTGTACTTAGCAGAAATACGTGAACTTGTTCCAGTGGGAACAAGACCTTACGAAAAAAGAGGAAAGTAGGTAGAGGATTCAAAGGAGATGGGAAGAATCGTTTGTGTAGAAGGACATGTACTAGTTTCAGGATAAGCTAAGTAAAGGAAGATGTGAAGAGAAATGGATGATTTAAATTTTTATGTTTTTTACTGTGTCAAGTCCATGTTTCTATGTCCAGGCAGAGCTGTGCAAATTGTTTACTTACAATATTCCCTTCAGTTACTCAGTGCACTGTAGAAAATAGTGTTGCTACAGCTCTGCATTTCCCAATTTCACTGGGGAAGTATTTGGTCTTTGCCACGCTGGCTCCTGGACATATAAGCCATGCTGTGTGTCACTGTGTTAAGGCTTCCAGGTCTGAGGGCTTTAGCTTCGGAGAGCCAGACAGCAATCCTTCTTGGGAGGACTATGAGTACCAACACCTCTGAGTGGATTCACTCAGCTCCTCCCTGGGCTGGCTTTACACCTTTGGTCTCACTGTCACAAGCTATGGGAACACAAGCGCCCACTCACTGCTTACGCAACATTCTGTGGGGATGTGGCAGTGCAGATACATGGAAAACAATGCAGCTGGCAAAAAAAGGTGGGTTAAGATGACACAAGGAAAAAATTAACCTATGCAGCTGGCACAAAAACAGTGCTTATGTACAATTAGTGTCACCCATACAAACAAGTATGTATTATTAAATACTTTGAAAGTCTGTCCACAGCAACCGGATGAATTTTTGTTAAGGATGCTGCTCTGTGGGCCAGCCCAAGTCCCCATAATCAAAGTAATGAGCTATGTGACACATTAAGTGGGATTTCACTCGAACTTAAAACACTTAAATTGCTGTATCTAAACATAAGTATCTAACCACAAGCTAAGAATCTAATTTTCCATTACGGACAATGTAGCTTGGAAAGTGGCTCCATTCAGAAGTGGGACACTATTGGTGTTGTAACATCAGCCTTGCTGATTAGGCTGCTGTTAACTATAAAGCACAGAGAGATACCTCACTGCAGACACCTTCATTTTGATACCTAAATTATTCCCCTTGCATACAGATTTGAAGTATCAAATTACTTTCTGAAAAAGAACTGTGTTTCTAGAACAAGCTTTCATACCACAGATTATCTATGTGGTAAGTTTTCCAAAACATACAGAGATTTATACTTTAGGACAATCTAACATCCTGTATTCCACTTATGCATATTAATTCATATTTAGTAAAGATTACTTGAACTATAAAAGAATACTTGAAAATTCTGCATACATAACCAGGAAAGAGTTGGAATTCAAAGTAAGTGATTAGAATGAATGGACTGAGAACACAGGGAGTGATGTAGAAGGAGGTGAAGTAAGGTGACATGTATTGCATTGTAAATAGTATCAGAAGAAACTACTTGCTTATTTCCATTTATTTTTGGTAACTTATGTCCAACAACCTTAGTTAAAAATAGCAAAAGCAATTTTGTGTGCCAATATACAAACAGGGAAGGAGATATAAAGGTTGGACTCAATGATCTTAGAGGTCTTTTCCAACTTTTAGTGTTTCTGTTGACTATTTAGGTACAGACAAAGGATAGACAGCAGTCTTTTCCAGGGTGTCCATTAATTAAAATGTTTTCTGGTCTGGCATATTTTCCAAATTCCACCTTGCTAATTTATTAGGCTAAATGCTATCAGTGCTGGTGTTGTGGAACTAACTGAAAATCATCAAGCTTTAAAATAGTGTTAGAAGAACCAAACTAAAGAAGTGTAAGTAACTTGTAAAAGGTAAAGTAAAAAAGGGTATTACCTGCTCATATTACTCCAGAAAATTCAGAGATTTTTAAATGATGTTTGAGCTTAAAGTAAAAGTAAAAATAAGCTACAGTTTATTTCAAGTAGATTTTACCTGTCTATTATGGGTAATTGAAATAGTACCTAGAAAAATGGAGACTGAAGATCAGTTTTGGAATACAAAGGATAAAATTTGATTCCTTCAACTAGCAAGGCAACTAGAAGACAAGTAAATGGAAAAGTAAGGCATGTAGCCATATAAAATAAAAATGTATTTAGAGTTATAGATACTATAAAGGGAACTCTATTAACATTTGTTTTGATGTCCTTGATACACACTCAAATACACACAGACCAAAAGAGCATCTTATATTTTCCTAATTCAAAATTAATGTAATATTAGGTATTATAACAAAACCATGACTTACATTGTCAAAGCAAAATGAAAAAGAACTATCTCATATGGGAAATGACTGAGGGATAAAAAGGTGCTCTTTTATCATGCAATTGATGAAGTATGTGAAAGAATTGCCTACATTAAGCATTGTAATCAAGTATAGTATCAAGATAGTAATTTCATTTTTTTTTCAGTGAATTTTCAGCAGTATAATTTTTTTTTTTACTGTCTGTCATAACTATAATCAAAGGAAGAAAGAATCCTCTGTGCACTCAAAAGCTTGCAATAGCACTTAACATTATATATGTGTATATATAGTTATAATAACTATATAAATTTATATAAGCAGTTAAAATGACATGTCTATGTATCATGCTCTGGAAGCAGATGCAAAATAACAGTCTCAAGAAAAAGTAACTAGCTAACAGGAATTAATTACATACATGTCAATTCTTAGGTTCTTATGGCAGGGAAATCTTGCACCTCAAATAACCTCCATACAGTGACGTTGAAAAGAAGCTTTATGTAGATCAAACCAAACAGCTGGAAATCCGCAGTAGGAGGAGATATTTACCTATGTGGTCTCAAGATGGCTCATTCTGATGGTAAATTTAATGACTTTTTCGTATCACTAAAATCATAGAAGAAGCCAATGGGTATCAGACCCATCTGACTCCTTCCTCATTCAGTAAAGCCCATGGCTACTGTAGTCAGGTAAATATCCTCTAAAGCAAAAGTGACCCTAATAATAGTATGCAGAGTTAACTGAACCTTTATCATGACAAGCGGCATTCTACTTTTAGCTCAGCATATCGAATTTAGGAACTCTATATGCAATTTCCAATTGCATGTATTTATAAATTTACAATTGCAAATTTCACCTTAGATTATAACAGCATTTTTAAGCAGAGAACTTGTATTGTGGAAGCTGAACAAGAGACTTCTGCCCTAGAAAATATATCAGGTCTGGCAGAATCACTGAATTTTGATGACTGACAAGTGTTCTCAGAGAAGAACACAGCATAAAAGAACAGCACAGAAAACCAATTTCATGGTCAAAATGAGAAAAATCAGCTGAGAGAGGGATAAAACTAGAGGTCTCCTCCCTCAGGGATGCTGATCAAAAGTTAAGGTCTCTCCAAATTTGTGAGTCAAGCACTAACGTGATGATTTTAGATGTGTATTCTCACTCCCAATCCGTAAGAATCCTGTACTGTGAGAGCAAAGCATGTATGGTCAGGACCTCCTTTGGAAAGCTTGTGTTCTTCACTTTAACTGCCATATGGTCCCCATGTGGTTAAACTATAACTCAAAATAAAATATGTATCCAGTCTGGAGGCTGACTGTACATCCCCCATGTATGGAAGGGATTGAACAAAAAACTGCTTCACAAAAAGACTTAGTGCACCACAATTTGAGTCCAGAGACTGGACTCCTCAATGTGGAAGTCAAATAGTAGCTTTGAATGTAGCAGCCTGGTGACTATTATGGCTGCATTAACTTCTAAAATAACATTAACAATAAAAACAATAAATATATTAGAACATACAACTGAGGGAAGGTAGCCATACTGGGATGAAAAACATGCTCATGGCAAGTCAGCACAATCTGTCTTCACATGCATGTTTCCTCTTATTTATGCAGCTATTGTAGTCTTCAAACAAGTCTGCACAGGGAAAAGCACAGTTCAAAAATTGAGTCTATGGGTATGTTGAAGAATACTGATTTGAGAAACTTAAACCAGCATTTAAGAATGTTCTACCCATTTGGTAGTGTTCTGTAAAGAGCGTATTTTGGAATGATTTCTCAGTCTCTCAAGAATTAAAAGTTCATGTTCAATATACAAAGGTTCATGAGAGGATTCAGAGAAAAAAATAAAATTTTATACTTCCTTTATCTCCTTCTTGAAGGAAAATTACCTTAATCTGGAAAAAGGCCAGAAGGAACCATCTTTACAGTTGTCTTTCTCGAGGTGTTCACTAGGGTCAAGCTTAATGGGCATATCAGGTGATGGTAGAGAAAATACTAAGGATATTGCCCTCTATGAAGTCCTGTACAGTTCCTTACTTGGATCCCTCTTAGACTCCTACTGTAACTTTTGTGAAAGCAAAGGTATGTTAAAAATAAAGCTGTATCATTTAATTGCTCATATTAAGTTGGAGAGGGGTATTTGTGAGAACTCTGATTGCAGTTTGGCTTTGGAACATGTGACTGGATACTTGGTTGGATTTCCTCACATACATCTTTAGATATCTTCAGTAGTAATATTTAAACCTAGGCAAACTAGCTTGTCTGATTCCTCTACATTGCTGTTGGTGGGAAATTCAAAGGTAGTATTAGTTTTGCTTATTTTAAATTAGGTTATGGTAAATCACACCATAATAGTGCCTGTTTTTCTTTCTGACTTCAAATCCCTAGATGATTTTCAGATGTAGGTATCTACACTATAGATTTTTAAAATTAGGCAAGGGCCATCTCTGCTACTTTGTCACTTGACAAGCGACTTCTCAGATCATCTTTACACTGGCAGTACTCTTTAACAGCACTGGAGTTCACCAGTTAAAATGGAGGTAAACAAACGAAACACACTGTAGGGATTCTTGGAATAAACATGTTTCTGGACAACAACAGACTAGGTGACTGAAAAAGAATCTGGTTCCGCCTTTCAACATATGCAGTGACTTGCATACAACACTTTGAAGTTTGAGTATGGTACTCAAACTTTGGAGCAAAGCTAGAGGAAGGAGATATATGTGTTATTATCAAGGAATGAGACTCTCAATCAAAAGTAGTACCTACAATGCCTCTCCTCTTCAGAAGTGCTAACAATTCACACAAAGAACTATTTTAGAACTGTCCTTCAGTGGTTTTATTTCTGCTAGAGACATACTGCAGAAGACAGCCTATAGCCTGGAATTAATTATCTGTTCCCTTTTTTGGCTGAAGTGGGAAAAAAGACCAACACCATTAGCACAGAATTCACAACACTGGACAGTAAAATTAATGACAAGGTGTGAAATAGGAGAAAGACACTGCAGAAGCACCATTTTGACATAAAAGCAAAATGAAGCAAATGGTCAGTCAGTCCATTCCACTGCTAAAGACTGCAGATGGATAGGAAGCAGTGGCACAACTGGTGGAAACTCAGCTTCAACAGTGGAACTCCCTGAGCTTGTGCCTATCAGGAGTAGAATCTACATCCATAACAGAGCTCAACGAAGATTTTAACAACCGCCTATGAAATCAAGAAAACAAGTCATTGTTCAATCCTTCGAGTAAGGCAGAGTGTATTTGGCATAGTTACATCCTAATTGCAGCTGTGCTGGAAATATGAGAAGTCAGCAAGAATTCCGGTTAAGAACTGCACATATGGTCATCTAAGGCACATGGATACACACTGTAAAGCTGAAAACTGGAAGACAGTATGAAATGTCCTGATCAAACAAATGAACCTGATAACTGAGTGGTGGAAAGGTGCCAGACCATATGCAGGATGTTGATAGCTTCTCTGCACTACACTTAATTCATGAGTTCTCTGTATCCCAGTGCATATAAAAATCGTAAAATGAACTGACAGATCTGTGACTATATGGATCTACAAACTACTTCCAGTTTTATAAGGTGAACTAGGACTGTGGCAACAAAATATCCCAGTCACTGCAGAGAACAGCTTCTGTCTTTTTAGATACAAAATCTCTGCCTATTTCAGGTGTATCTTAAACTTGTTCTTAACAGTTTAATCTTTCTCACTTCTTAACAAAAATAGGAGATAATTTGTCTCATCATTCAGAACTAGCATATCAGATTCTTAGGGTTTTTTCAATTTTTTACTGTAGATCAGAAATATATTTGTAATTGTAACTAGGACTAATTCACCAAATACTTTTTTATCTGAGCCATTGTGACATTCATTTACTCAATGTTTAATAAAAAGCATGCTTTCTTGAGTAAGTACATCTAACAGGAGATGGATGCTAACATGCTAATATATTAAAACACCTTTATTTACATAAATTATTATGGAGAAGTTACTGTATTTTCTGAGATGGTAATATTCTAGTTTAATTTTTCCTGTCTTTGTTATTTCTTACATAGTATTTAAATTCACTTTCCACTTGATAATAGTCAAATGCTACCATGAAATGAACAAAAGTAAAATTTTTACATAGTTGGATATGCAGTAGAATGTGACAGAAATATACATAGCCAATACAGGAAAAAGAATATAACACGGGTTACATCTTGAGAAAATATGAACAATTTCAGATTAATTAACAATTTCTTGTTTAAAAGCTTATAATTTTAATTGATTCTGGCTCTCTCAAAACCATATGATTTAAAATACACATGTCAATTCCGTCCCATAATCCATATATAAGTTGCATTTTGCCTATGAAACCTCCTATTTAGTACACAGCTGCTTACTGTACACCACTGTGAATATAAAGATAATTCTTGCAAAAAATATATATTAAAAATAGTAACATACTCTGAATAATACAGCTCAAAGAAAAGAGTCAATGCTGTTAAGTCCTTCTTCTTCCTAAATTCAGTACTATTTGGAATTCAATTTTTATTAAAGCTTGACAGCAACAAAATAGATAACAAAAAGACGAGAGATACTGCTTAGGAGCATATTTTTCTTTGTGAAAAATGAGCCAGAAACTTCTCTACACTCGTTTAGCAAAGTAAATGTCACTTTGTTTCTCCAAGCTTAAAGCTGAGAATAGCTCCGGGGCTTACTTGTGATGCAGAAATGTCCCTGTAATCTACTTAGAAAACATGCAGAACATTAATAGAAACTAGAATCTTGAAACATAAACGTAGCATAAGAAAAATGATAATTACTCTGTGGCTTAACATTTAAAAAGAGAGCTAAGCATTGTACATCAGCATTTTTTTATATAAAACAAGTTGCAGCACATAGATGAGCAGGAAGTCATTCACTTTGGAAACAAAATAATTTTGACATTATCGTGTACAATCTTTCTACACAGAAGAGGGGGAAGAGGCAGAGATAAGAGATTGTTTGAAGGCACCTGTTACCAATCACATCTTTTCATTCGTGTCTTCCCAACCCCTGCAGATACCCCTTCCTTCCCCTCTCCCCAACAAAGCAGTTTTCTCCTTTTATCCACTAAGCTTCCATCCCTGATTAAACACGTACTGCCCTCCCCCTTATGACTCCAAAGCTTTTTATGAGCGTCTGAACTTCTCTCCACCTCTGTTTTTTTGCAGATGGCAGCTGTTGCTACTCTGCAGGTTCCTAAATCCAACATATTGGCTTTCTGTCCTAGGTTATTCCTAGTCAATCTTCTTCAGCATAACTTAATTACAGCTAAGGATAGTATTAGCCGGACTTTAAAGTATGACTAATAGTGAAATGCTGAAAACTCATCTGGAATTTTCAAGGTCATTGCTGAGATGCAATTAAAATCTGGGCACAGAGAATTCAGCAGTGAGGGGCAGTCCCCAAAGGCAATATGAAAGTAAAAAGGACAAACCTAGTAATGTAGAATGGACTGGTCAAAGTAAGGTAAAGCAGAGATACTTCAGTACACCTTGCTTTTCCACAAAAGAGGAAAAAAAGAATAAAACCATCTGACTTTTCTTTCACTCTTGTGAGCAAAAAACCAGGGTAACTATTGAAAAGTACCAGGATTTTGTACAGGATTCTGACATAAGATGAATGCAAGCACAGAGACTACCAGATTCTCAAACACTGTGAACATTAAAATTTTGGAACAATGTCATGGAATTCTGAAATTCATATGGCCAGGTATAAAGTCTAACATTCATGACCATTTATCTAAATCCTTGGAAACCTTAGCCTGATAATTTACAGAAGCTCTGAAAAAACTTGTAAGAGCCCTTCACAAACTATGCATATCCTAATATGACTAATTAGTAACTGTTCCTCCTATTGATCATTTGGACTCTCCAATCTTAAACACACTTGGAAAATGCATTTGGCAACCATTTATCAAAAACTAAATAATAAATCAGATTTTTTATATTTTAAAGATAATGAAATAAGTATTTTCTGTTCTTAACTTCATCTTTCTCACCTGTTTTGTTGTTTTTTCTATGCTTACTTATTACCTACAAAATATTGCCTTATGCTTATCTCCTTTTCTTGCATCCCACCAGATCCTCTGTTTGCTTGGACAAAATAAGCTAGACCTTTAATCTCACTCACATAAGACTTCCGGCCTGTTGTGAAATTTATCTTCTTTTTTCCCCCAGAAAATATGACATAAAAAAATATAAAATATTAATCCTACAGATCAAATGAATTTTTTTTTTAATTTACATTTTAAGTTTTTAAGATTTTAATCTTTGAGAGACTGGCAGGACTTTGAAAAGTGGCCTTTTTCAGGAGACGTTGATTAGAAGTGAATGTAAATTCTAAGAATGATACAAAGCAAAAATGTAATTGTTTGTGAAACCCCTTCCAAAATGCAACCAGTTCCTATATAAGAAGACGACTTAGAGAAAAGAGTTAATTCATGTCTACTTAGGAAAAATAAACACTAAGGAGGATTTTCTTTCCAGGCTGTTGAACTGAAACATGTAAGAAACAAAAAATGGCTGCGATTAAGATACTGCATTAGGACACATGAACTTTTAACCTCTTCTCCAAACTGGGGAGTTTTGGACAAAGCACCATTTCTTTTATTTTGATCATTGCTTCTGCAAAACAGGGATAGTGATTGTTTTCTGCTTAACTTGTGGGTATAATATTTGTGAGACAGGTGTTCAGTTACTGTGGTGAAGGACAGAGAAATACTCAGTTAATAAACAGGATTATTTTGACATATTGCTAAGAAACTGTGAAAACCTGGGAAGGGGAATGAATTACATGGTTGTAAAGGAAAAGCATTAGGTTTACTCATAAATGGTGAGTTATATATCAGATGTGGAATGCTCCTCACCTGCCAATTAGAAAGTAAGTTCAACATAACAGTCACTCAGGCAATTAGCATTTTAATATTAATCTGCTAGACTATTTTCAGCAAGAACAACTCAGTAAGAGTTTTTTATATTTTAAAATGCTTTAAATAAAATAAGAGTTTGCAGTGGCTAACCAAAATAAATTTTAACCCGATCTAGTTGAAGATTTTCTACCAATTCAGGTACACATATTTAGATAGATTTAACACTCAATTTGAGTGACACAACAATTTACTGACATAAGCTAAGTGGATTTAAGTAAACAAATAGCATTCAAACTCCATGTGTCTGTAGCCATTTAACCAGCTGATATCAAATAGGTTTATTTAAACTACTACTACATGTTTTCTACTTTGTCCCCTAGCAGACAGCCAGAGCCTGGTTTCTGGTTGCTAACTTCACTTGAAGAGCTTTGGCACAGCAACACATGAATGTGTCAATAAGGCAGGTGACTAGTTCAGCAAGTTTACATTCTATCACTTGTATGCACAGCTGCTAATGTACGATGAGTGCACAGATGTGTAAAGCAGATAAAATATCAGCAGGTTGTCATATCTTCTTACCTGGTGTATAATATTCATGGGCTGATAACTAATCATGTCTGCATAAACAATTGCATCGTAGGAAATGAATGGCTATGGTAAACAGCCTGAATTTGCAGCATTTATGTAAAAAATGTTATCCTTTTATTCCTTATGACAATTATTTCATAATATTAGTTTTACTTTTATAGGCTAAAAATTACCATATTGCCAGAGTGCATCATATACTGGTGATTTCAAGCATTTAAAAAAAATAGTGTAAATGAAGTCCTTTATATTCATACAAACAGAAATTGATCTTAGCACTTGGAGGAACACCTATTAAAGTCTTCTATTGGTGTCTCTTATACCACTGTCGCATTATTTGCTTTAACATCTCCTACAGTAATTCTATTTGAAACATAAAAAGAATGTCTCCATTTTTTCTACTTGCTCTGCTTTTTTTTTTTTCCCAAAATCCAGTGGATTATGAACTTCACATTAAAAATATAAACCCCAGCTAGTTAATTTTCAAGATTTTAGAACTCGGTTTCTACACTCCGTTTGAATTGGAAAAGCTGAAACAGATTTTAATTGTGCAAATTATTAGTTTTCTTTATTATGACACATCTGCATCTTAAATTTCTGAAGAAATAGTACAATGCTATACATCAAAGCATAGCAAATTTATAACCTCTTAAATATAACCTCAGGAAATTATAGCTAAAACTTCTTGCCAAACATCTGAGTGCTGACAGACTGCCCTTCCAAGTTTTCATCTGAAGTTTGAAAGCCAATGGATAAAGTCTAGAATTGCACTTCTGATGTTACAAAATACTACCAACTGCATCAAGCATGAAAGGCAATGGAACTGCCAGGAACACAGAGCCCATGGTAAATATTTCTCTTAGTCTGAGGCCGACTGTTGGAAAGAAAAAAACCAAACCAACAGACTAGATGAAAGGAATCATGCATCAAGAGCTTCACCAAAAAAAGATTTAGTGGATTCATCCCACTTAACTTTAGCACTTAACAGAAAACTGCACTTCAGTGCCTTTAAGTTAGAGATGCCCATTATATGCACAAAAGGATAAAGTTTGGATGCAGATAAAGGATGGCACAGAAGCTGGTGTTCTATACTCTACAGTTTTGGACACAAAATGCCCTCTTTATCACAGGTAAGTAATATTGATAGATAAGTATTTTTAATTGTTTTTTTCTTTGTTGGACTCTTTCCAAAGGTCATTAAAATTGCTAAGTTAACAGACAGCAATACACTTTTGTAGGGTTTTATTGGCCAGGTTAGGTTTCCGTTTAGTGATTTGAATGGTCCTACTGCAGCGTTAGAAATGGGTCAGAGCTGGTGCAACAGGAAGAGGGAGGAGAAGAAGCAGGAGCAAAGCGGTAAGGCAGTGCTATAGCTATTGGGTCAACTCAGGCCTGATGTATAATTTCATCTGGATTTATGCTTTGAGGGAACATCTTTCTTACTTGTTCTCCTCTACTCTGACTATACAAAGACATGTGGGCAGTAAGTTCCAAATATGGGGACAGGTCATGCCGTTAATTACAAGCTGGGGTTGTGTTATAGTGGGGATACTGTAACACGTGTATCAATCAACGAGGCCCATGGAAAAGAAATATACATGGACCAGTTCTTGATAGCTGTTTCAGAGATGTTTATTTCTCCAGCCGCATGGCCGGGGCTGTGCTCAGGAACTGTTCCAGTCACGGGACCAAGGGTCCTTCTGCCCGCGCAGGGAACACAAACCAACCAATGGGAACGAGGCTGAGCAGGGGCAGGGAAACCCCGTGTCTGTGCCCTCAGGGCCCCTCTCCCAGGGCTACACGGCAGGGGGGAGGGACCCCGACAGGGTAGGTGTGGTTTGCAAGAAATTTTATCCTACCAGCTGATTCTCAGTGATCTGAATAAAAAACTAGTTTAAAAAGTTTTCCACATTCATTTACTAATCAATTCAGACAAAGAAGGAAGCAGTAGGCCAAGAAACAATTCAAAATCTGGGCCAAGAATATAGTCTAGAAACAACCCCAACCTTCCTTTTTTCTCCTTCATGGGTGGACAGAAGCTTTTAAGGCTTTGCATAATCAAATAACTAGCTTTCACATTGATTTCCCACAGTAAAATATAAGAATCACCATCAAATTAGATGTCTACATAATTTGAAATAATGAACTATTTTATTACATTAACATTTAGTGTAATTTTTTCCTGTAATGAAAGAGCTCATGTAAGAATCCTACAGAAATTCTTCCAAGATTCAAAGTATAACTTTCAACTTTCTTCTTCTAAAATTAAAATCTGTGAAAAGAGAAGATTAATCATGAATGTAAGTTCTTTATTTTAAAAGTGTATAAAATGCTGTAATTGCCTCCAAAGCAGCATTATGAATCTAGCTGATACCACAATGAGATAAAAATAAAAAACTCCAAACTCCTCAAACTCTAACATTCCATTAAAAAGAGTTAATACAGTCTGAGACCACACAGGCTGGAATACCTAAGTCAAAACTGTACACTTATTGAAACACGTTGCTGGAAGACAGCATTAGCATTGTTTTGGCATTTTGCTTGTACTTTTAGCACTTACTTTTAACATACCTAAACTTCATTTTATCTTAACTATGAATATCTTTGGTTTATCTATTCAAGAATTCTAATGTTTCTACTTGCAAACATGAGAGCAACAAGGTAATTCCTAACAAGACATGACAGTTTAGTATGTGCAATGACTAAACAAGGCTGATAGCAACCCTGTTACATGATAGCACATACCAAACACATAAACCCGTAATTCATCTTCTTTTTTCAAATTGTATGAATCTGCCTTTACAGGTTGCACGTCACTTTTATTTAAAAATGCAAACTGTTTAAATGCAGTTAACTCTTTACTAACTGGAAGTGAGAAAATTTGTATTCTTTATTTCTGTCAGCAAGGATAATTACTGGAAAATTGTGATGTTACTGCAAATTTAAATCTTTTATTAGGATGGCAAAGATGTATTGTCAAAGACTAACTCACTATCCTGTACAAAGATTTCAATATATGAGATAATTGCCTTTTAGAGAAATTCAGAAAGTGTAAAACTACTGGAAGAAGTTTGCATTAGAAGTAAAAAATAAAAGGCTGCATTAGGAATAAACAGAAGTGACAAAAGTTAAACCTACACACAAACACAAAAGCTACTTGTTCTTTTCAAACATTTTCCTGAAACAATTTTAGCTTATATTTTGTTTCATAGGAGTATTTTTTGTGCATTGTACTGGCATTTCATAATTTTCTTCCCTCAAAGAGGCAACTTCTACTGTTTCTTTTTCAGTAATTATATCCTTTTCGGCAGAGGTATCTTTAAAAAACATCTTCACTGTTTCACAAAACCAGTATGACTAATATGTCCTATTTTTAACAGATGTAAAAAGAAATTTGAGGAAACAGTACTAATTTTGGAAATATCTACTCAATTTCTTAAACATTTAGGGTATGAGGAACATTGAAGAAGTCCTTTTCAGACTCTTGTCTGAAGTATTTGCTTTTCTTTTCCAATCAAGCCTGCTTCTGCCAGCCTTCCTTGATTGTTTGACATAGTTTCAAAATTTGAAATGGTGAAATGACACAAAGAAGCAAACTGCTGCATATGAGGAATAGTTTATGAGGGGACTTACAGGGGCTAATGTTGTTTGGTTGTAAACAATGCTGCATAGCTTGAAGTTAGAAATGTTACAGTTTTCTTAGAAAACATTGCAAAATTTTTCTTCTACCACTTTCTACTGCTTTTAGGCAGCTGCAATGCATGCTCATTGATAAGACACTACTAAAACCAGGCACCCACAGTGTGAACTACTTTGCGATCATAACTAGTCAGCAGCACCCCTGCTTGGGAAAGAAGGAGTCGGAACAGGAAATTTTGAAAGAAATTAATTTGAAATTAGGCCAAGGGCCTATCATATTGGAAAAAAACACTACATGCTTATTAAATTAAGTCATGTTTCCTCAGAGTGTTTTTCATATCATTTATATAAGGATATGATAAAGCACGAATATAATGGTAAGGTTTATAAACTATCTAGAAATGTTTAAATCATAGACTAGTTTGGGTAGGAACTAAGCAAACAGAATTAGTAGTTTTCATTTAAGTTGAGGCTCACTTGGACTCAGCTGTCAGTGAAACTGCTTTGTTTTGGTTCTAACAAAAAGTAGTTTTTTAAGTGCTTGGGAGAGACAATCTAGTTTGGACCAATTAATGAAAGGGATTTTGGTTTACTGATCTAAGAAGGGAATTTGATGAACAGCATGAAAAGGAGATGAGGGAAATCAATTTTGGAGGTGGAATGAGACTTCAGGAGGTGCATGGATAGTCAGTTTTCTATGAAAAAAATGTATTAAAATGAGTGATAATCCAATCTCTGACAGGATAATTTAGGGGAGTTGTAGCTTCCTTGAAAGGAATCTCCCCATCTTTTCTCTTACCAGTAAAAGATCTGAAAGATGTTGCCAAAGAGCTATTGATATAACTCTATGATCACTTTTTGAATAGATAACTAGGGTATCTGGGTACCTAGGTCCCATCATTCTGTATATATAACTTGCATTGCTTTTCCTCATATTCATAGTTCTTGATTTGTTAATGTTGTATTTTCTCTGCAAATCCTTGCCAAATTTTTCAGCAGCTCTGGGAGAAGATTTAATAGCTGCTCAGGTCAGCTTTTGGTTTTATATATTCAGTACTCATTAGCTTCAGAAAATTCTGTGGTATCATTCACATTCTCAGATTTCTGCAGTAAACTTCATTTATTTTCATCCTTTGTTTTAGACATTTAATCTGCAGATTTTCTCTCATACACCATGACATATTAGTCTCTTAAGATTGTTCACATAAAAATCTTGACAAGAGCCTTTAGGGTTCCCTAAATGGCATAATTTTGCACACTTTTAGATCCTGGAGTGTATTCCAGTTCAGTAGTGCCCTGATCCTTGCTTGGCTGAAACTCAGATAAGTACATAAAAAGTACCCCGACTCTTCTCTAAAACTGTGCAACTATCGTTTTGTTTCCTCTCCCATACCCCTATTTTGGAGTTGAAAAGGATTTCAAAGGAGTGTATTGGAAATGAATTGCACAGTGCTTTGGTCCAGTGTTTGGCTGCAAGGATTGGGGAGCACGAAGAGATCCTGAGGCATACTGTGGCACATGTAGGCCTTACAGATTACATGTGTATCAATTTTGTTGTCTTTATCTAGATTCTTGTTAAATGTTTGCAATCACCAAACACTTTGCAAGGCAAAAGAAAAGGAAGAACAGAGACACTAAATCATCAGAGAGAATTTAGCAACTGAGAGTACAACTGAGACCCTCCCCAGTATCTGACAGACATGGTCACCTGTGTTGCTGAAAATGACACAGACAAGGAAACCCCAACAAATTAAACCAAAGTAAATAATTTTTTTCTCCATGGTTTAAGGGCCAGTAGCGAAAAAGTGCACTGATGGTAGTAATGCTAAAAGAGGAAGATTACCTCACGGTCATTTAGAAGTCTCTCCAAATCTGCTGCCATTTGATTCTTGACACGCAGCAAAGCTGTCTTTTCTTTATTTAAAAGACTGGTAAAAAGAGGATAGGAAATGCAGTAATAGCAACAGATAATCTCTTTTAATCTTGTATTCTGGCTGAAACAAGCATTTTCTGAAGTTAAATACTGGCAACAATAAAAATCTGCTCAAGTAATTGTATCAAATGATCCTTCTCTATATTCAAGCACTGAAATTTTTATAAATGGGCCTAAATGCACTGATACACACAACACCTTACTTTAGTCAAAAACTACTCAAAGCCTTCATAAAATGCTTTTATTTTTTTTCTCTGAAGGGTAATTTAAATGATCAGAATCTTCTATTATCATTTCTTGGTTTCTTCTAGGCAAAATGAGATTATTTTACAAGCAAAGTAAGACTCCTTATATCTACACTTCCATATCAAAATGTGGATTTCTTTGTTGTATTAGCCAATAGCAATAGCACACTGTATGAACTCTTTTTATACTACTGTATTTAGAATTCTGAAAATAGCAGATACAAGGAAGAAAAACATCCAGCTCTTCCCCTTTCAGCTGTGTAGTTTCTGCCAAATTTGTAAATGTATTTTTGTTACTTTTAGTTTTTTTATTCCAGCATAATGCATGGGATCAAGTTTGTCCTATGAACCAAGCAGGAAAACTGATTTAGCATGAAGGCATGATTTTATAGTAGAATATAAAGTTTAACTTTAATAATTCTTTGTTTTCACAGTTATAGAAAATGAGCATTTGAAATATTTAGCATACACACTGTGATTCCAGGCAGCAGCTCTATAATAATTAAATGTATTTTCATATTTAGCCCCAGCATCAATTTCTAACATTAAATTTCAGACTAATGCATGCATAACACCAGTACATAATCTAGTTTGTTAAAGCAGCCACAGATATTTTCTTGGAAGACATGTTATATATGCCATTAGCATGACTTAACTAAATAGGTTATACAATATTAACTGTAACATAAACCAACAACTATGAAAAATGCAATTCTGCATATGGAATGCAAATACATAATACTGGAAACAGGTCAGGAGTTCAAAAGCAAATATATTAAAATTTTATAAATGGGGCAATTACATATGTTGCAAACACAAATTATGTAATATTTCCAGTATCTGATCCCAAAATGATCAACAAAATGAATCAATCTTTAATTGGCCATGTATCATCCGCTTGTTTCAAACAAGCAACATCATCCTTTGCCCCAGAGATTTTCTGGCAGTTCCTTGCAAGCCCTGTATTGTAAATTATGATTGTCAATTCCTTCTAGGCATTCATTAATTCTCAGAAAAAAATGTATGCTTTTGCCAATTTGCTCAGTTGTTTCAACAATTTAAAAGGAAAGTACTAATATTTATAAAAAACTATAAAAATATTTTAATATTTTCAAGAGTTTTATTTTCTGTCACATTTTTAATCATGATGAAATTGCTTTTTTTTCCCCTTAGGTACTTTCTTTTTCTTGGGTTCATGTGTTGTAACTTACATGTTGCTTTTTCTTGGATTTCTGTATTTCCTAAGAACATAAACTAATCCTTCAAGAGGCTCACAAAGCTATTTGAGAAGCAATAATACAAGTTTCCCATGACAAGCAGTGTATTTACTGACTTAAGCACAAACATCAGTGTTCATGACTGAACCAGAAGTTCATGTTTGAGGTTCAGTTTCATCTACAGAACAGAACCTATTCTACTTATACCAGTTATACCTTCTGAAACAATACATGAGTGATCCATGTAGAGCAGTACTAATTTTCTTTGTTTATAGTCAAATATAGGACATAGACTACTACAGTATTCAGTAGCACTTGATGTGTTTTCTGTCATACATATTGATACAGAATTACCAAAGCATGTGCAGACTTCAGATTTGGTAGTTTTGCAATACTTGTGCTTTTCCATCAATGTAGATAGAAGGGAGTAATTCATGTACTTATGAAAGAATACTGCAAAAGGCAAATACACATTTAACAGAAAAAGAAGTAGTTACCAGACAGAATGATAATATATGACAAGGTTAAACAGAAATAACTTCAAAAGTTCTATCTTGGGACGAAGACTGACCATGTCAGTCCCTGGTTTTAAAATGTTCTGAACCAGCATCTTGTCTATCAGCAAAGAGGTTCTAGCTTTAACCTGCCTTACACTCCCACCAAAGAGTAGTTTAAGCTAGTCTAGTTTTGACTGGCAGTGTAAAAAATCAGAGAGCAGCTTCACAATTTGTTTTAGCTGACCTAAGTGAGAACTGTTGTTGAAGGATCATCCTTCCCTCACCACATCCTGGTAACCTACTCTTTCTGTTGGTACTAGACAATTTGTCACCACATAAGGTCCCTTCACTGATCTGGATGGACACTGGAGTCTTTTTAATGGTTATATTTCACATTGATCACCAAAATAACTTGATTTACCATGTACAGTGGAGACCTACAGCTGAAAGCAAGCATGCTCCATTTGGTGATGGAGTGCCTCAAGTGTCTTGCTATGATTCCGAAGCCACTATCTGTGAGTCTAGGCAAACCAGCTTCTCACACTGGAGTTCAAGGGTTGTAACTTTCATCTAAAAAGACAGGACCATGATGTGCTCCACAGCTCTGGTCACTGATGGCCTCACCCTGAGCATGGAGAAGGTGCCCTTTGTGAGATGTCATGTAACTGTGGCCCCAAAAGTCCAGGTTGGAGAACTAACTGAAAAGCAGTGCAGGTCCTGCTTTTTCTGTGTGCTTTTCCAGAAGAAACCACATTGTCTGGGAGGATATTCAGTTTCATTCCATCATGCTTTTAAAGCCTAGCCAGGTTTGAATCCAGGTACCAGGAATGCAGGGCTTACCATAAAATACACTTGTCATATGCATACACATTGCTCATAGCAACCACTGGCTTGTTTTGTCTTGCTTCACTGAGGATCTAAAGCCAAGGCAGCTTGGGTATCGTACGTAAGACATTTTTAGGTTACGTGATTTTTCTACAGAATGGATACTTATGAACTTCAGCCTTATAAACTCTTTTCAGTTTCGGCAATGAAACCATCTTAATGCTTAAGTGTAAATATACTAGTTACTATCCTGTTCAGAAGCATCTATAATTAGATATTCTGAATAATATGTTTATGCTGGACACACAAAATAAACATGGGTTTATATAGTACTGGATTTTATTATTACTTCTATTCAGTTTGAAAAAAAATGTAGGTTTCTTTTTTAGTGAACTGTGTACTCCAGATGCTGTAAGAAATAAGGACTGTGCCTTTCTGTTAATTTGCCCTTACAGAATGAAGTTGAATAGTCCAATACGGAATTATGTTTTGCATCTAATATTCAGATACAATATTACCACTGAAAAAACCAAATACAAATAGTATATGTAAAGGTTTTGTACATATAACTGAATATATAATATAGCCATATAGTGAAGCTATCCCCTGCCTGCAAATTACAGATGAATAGCTCAAAGCAGGCAGTTATTTATTAGTCTAGGTCAAATTTTGTTCTTAAGTCACACAGTTAGAAACGGAGGTATAAGATGTTTTGTAAATAAAAGTTCTTCGCAAGAGAGAATACATGACAAATCAGTGATCTCTCATTGTGCAGCTAAATAACCACAGCTCATCTTTTTAAACAGATTTAGCAGAGTATTGCTTAATGACTTTAACTGGAATGCTTCAGGAGGCTTAAAAACATATCCATGAAGTGTCCAAATTAAAATTACTTTTCCAAATTGTTAAAAAAATAACCCCAAAATAACTAGTTAAAAAAACTTGTATTACAGATCAGAAAATGTATAAAAAAGGACATATTTCTACAAATTTTGCTTGGAGCATTTCTCAGGTAAGCTGCAGTACTTTTGGAATAGATGATGCATATTTCACAGAATGGTAATGTTCTCATAAAAAGCTCATTGCCCATTCTTTGATGGGAAAAACTCATCTAACACTCTATGCTGAGCTTTATGTTTGGATGGCAATTAGAGAACCCAAAATGTTTAGGTAAGGAACATTTCAGTACAAAGCTTCTTAGTGAGCAAAATCCTTCTATGGCTTCTGGATTTGCCACACAGTTAAGGCTTTTGAGGAGTGCTTTTGGGTAAGGGAACCTCTTTTAAAACCAGCCATTGGTACTGAGAAATTTGAGTAACTGTGTTTAAAATAAATACCCTCTCTTTATGAATGAAGTCCTTTTAACATCTCCAGTTATTTATAAACCTGGATGTTTTTAGCAGAAAATTATGTACTAAAACTACAATTACTTCACTACACACATAAGAATGAAACTCAGAGATTTGTTTTCCCACAGCATGACATAGTTATAAGCATTTCTTTTCAAAATGAGTGCTAAATGTGTTTTCAATTTTGGCTAAAGAACTGTATGCTAGAGAGATTTCTTTATAGTAGCAAGAAGTCATCCTCACACATAGCACTGCTCTTATTAACCATCACTATTTACTTTTATTAACAAGAGTGCTATGTGGTCTAATATAAATAAGAAGTTACTTAACAGAGTATTTTGAGATATGCAGACCACCTATAAATTCACCCTGCACATGCCCTGCCACTCAAGACCAGAGGTTTTATATCCGAAACGTATCTGCAGGTGTATGGCTCACTTCACAAGCACACGTGTTCTGCTCCCAGAACCAAGTTCTCTTTGAGGCCAAGTGCCAGCACAGCCCATGGCCTGCCTGGGAGAATCCTAAGGGATGGGAAAGAGAGTGGTAGTGAACACTGATGTGGGCAACACCTGACAAGAGCCTCCATTACCCCTAAACAACCTCTCCTTCTATCTTCGAGTGGTAATATGCTTGTGCTTTCACACTTGAACCTAAACAGCGGTCTCAGCACACCTTTAATAAGCTGGTGGTGGGTCCCTAAGTTGTTCATGCAAATCACAGCAGTGGTAGCTGCTCAGCTAAGCATCTACTCCAACCACAACAGCACTTGCAGCTCTTATGAAGGCATGGCTAAAGACCCACAGAGCTGCGTGAAAGATGTCCAGAACAGGCACACTTCTCAGCAAACCAACAAAGTATCTCCAGCTCTGCTGGAATATACTACTTTAAGACTTTAATTCTGTCTGGTAAGTATTCTGACTGTTTCTCCCCTTTCAGTGAGAAGCTGGATGAGGCTTTGAGCAACCTGGTCTAATGGAAGTTGTCCTTACCCATGGCAGGGGGGTGGAACTAGATGATCTTTAAAGGTCCCTTCCAATCCAAACCACTCTGTGATTCAGTCTGACAGCTACTGACACAGGCAACCTTGAGCACCACTTGAACGGTCCTTTCAAGTCAGGAAGACATTTTGATTTGAAGGCTCTGAAAGACAGCCTTAGCTCTAGAGGTGTGATGCTTAAGGATGAAGGCAGCTAAGCTGCTCTAGTCAAAGTGAACTTTGAAGACCATGCTGGAAAGAAATTTGTCTTCAGGACTTGTCAAATTACTGTATCAAAATGATCTGTCCAGATCTCTCCCATTCCTCTTGCAGAAGTAACTGCTGTCAGAAATGACACTGCAATAGAATTCTCAGTGTGGAGAATCGTGAACACATCTGTTGCCTGTTAAGGGACCATTATACAAATGATTTTAGGCCATTTTAGGAAAAATTGATGAAGATATGGCCCAAGAACATCCAAAATGAGATTTCTGTCATAGATAGCCTTCCTCGAACTTGTCTTCCTCTTGTGCTGATTCAACAAGCCTACTTTGTCAAAGTATCAAACTCACACCCAGTAGCAACCAACAAACTTCTTAAAACATGGAAATACAAAGTGATGCAGGTTGCTACAAACATTTATAGGTTGCAAGAAAGTACTGACTCATCATCCTGGGAAATCTGCTGGAACCAAATCACGCCAGGAGTATGTTTTAAAAAGATTATTGGCCGTGATCACTGTGTACAGAAGGCAATTACGGATTAAGACTAAAAAAGTAAATTCACTTGCAAATAAGTCCTTGCTGATTGCTCCACAAGCAAGTTAAGTGGGAGGTGATAGAGAACACTGGCACTGATAACACAGATGTGCCTGCTCTGCTTGGGGAATCCATGATTTACATAATGCAGAACCATCTCTCTTGATGAGCAGATGAGATAAAAACACAACACAAAAAGAACACCCCTCCACCATTGAATCTGCACACTAAACAAGAAGGAAGGAAAATTATGATCAAGCACAGGGCAGCTGTAAGGATAAATAAAATATTCAGTCTTGATTCTCAGGATGCAGGCATATCAACACTACATTAATTTGTCTACAATCTGGTACTCAAATATGAGATTAAAAAAAAAGTATCCAAAAAATCACTAGTATTTTTAAAGGTCTGTCTGAAAACAAGAATTCAAGCACTATATTTCTTTTAGCTGGTTCTTGTGAAATTGCTGTTTAGAAACAAAACTAATGCATTATTGTGTTTAAAGTACTAAAAAATAATGTACCTGGTGTAACTGTAGCACAAATTAAACCTCAATTTAGAGGCTGTTGCAGAATTGAAGTAATAACTACTAATAGCTAATTGAATGACTATGAATAACTAACTGAAGTAATAACTATTAATTTTAAGTAATGGTTGAAAAATTTCATTTTGAATGTTTTTACAAGTATTAAAATTTCCCCTCAGCTCTGAGACACAGAGAAACCAGGCTTCATAAACCATGTTTAGTGTTTTCACTAGTATTTTTCTAATAGCAACAACATTATCTGCAGAATTTAGGGCTCTCCTTGAGGAGCATTAATTCTCTGAACTCATCCTCTCAAAAATATTCCACACACAAACCAACAAAATGCTGTTTAATAAACTAAGAGGGATAGGAACAGTGGGCTAAATCTTTTGATCCAGCAGAGCTTCACTTGGCATGTATTTGGTAGGGATTATCATTAATTTACTTAAATCCCATTCTGATTCAGTTCTGCAATAGCTGGGAGTAATTTGAAATCACCTAAGGGGTATTTTAATTTAAAACTGTCATCAGCAGATTCCAAAAGGTAATCTTCATGACAAAAAGTTTCTTGAACGCAATGGTTCTCTGGTTAGAAATCCCTTCCTCTAACCATCCTCTCATTTATGGGAAAGCAAATGACCAACATTATCATTTTTATCCCAGATTATGATTTCTCATGTGTGCCAGGGAATATCAGCTAACCAATCAGGACCTTTTTTTTAAATGTGGAGCTATGAATAGCAAAATTAGGGACTACTAATATGCACAAAAAGCCCTAAGACATTAGGCTGTTCCCAAGAATTTCTCTGGCCAATTAAACTAGGAAAACTTGTGATAGTGGAATAAAATCTATTTTTAATTGAAAACAAATATTGAAAATACAGGAAAAAACCTTCTAACCAAAATATTTGATATGCAAAGTAAGTGTTACTTTTTTTGCTATAACATTTTTTGTCAGGTCACACTTTCATTTACAGAAACACAGACTAGTGGTGAGTACACCCTAGCTCCCCACAGCAGAGTACTGCTGGTATGTTTAACATGAATGCTCACACTGTTGGGCAGATCCATTTTCTTTCTTAACCTGAGGCACTTTAAGATGCAAAAAATTTCCTTTACAGTTAATGGGCAGTAAAAGGAATCTCTAGGAAATTACTCACTCCACCCAAAATCTGAATTATGCTTTGGAGATGTCACTTCCTCCATGAACTACTAAGAAAAGTTGACCTAAGTCTCTAATTTAGGTACCTTAATTTGTAGAGAAAAATTAGGAAGGATATCTGGGCATACAGATTATTGGCAATGAGCCATTTAACTCAAGATTATCAATGTTAATAACTCATTTAAATTCTTTCATATTTTAAAGCATGAAACATACACTTTCAGAAATGACCTCACCTATTTACTCCCTTTTTTTCTTCCTTTTGAGAGACTTTTGGACTACCTTGTGAATAATGAAATCATTCCATTATTATTACCATAATCCAAAAATTTAATTTGCTTGTGACCAACTCTTTGATATTTTTCACAATTGGAAAGTAAGACACTGTATATAGAGAACATTGTGATTTGTCATTTCCTGGAAAAATATAACTTGTCTTTGAAGTGCTTCTTGTATATAATAAGTCCAGGACAGTATTAAAAACATGTGATTCTGGAATTAAAAAAAGATCTATTCTTACTGAATCAAAGTTAAGCCCAGTGAAAGACATCTTGTCAGGAAGTATGAATGAATATTTCAGTTTATTTATAAACTTACTGATTCATATATAGATTTGCTTGGATAATAAGCATTTTTAGGTATTCCTCAAGGCATAACAAGCACTATCCCAAACCATCAAAACCCTCTGAATATATACATATGTAAGACAGTATGTTAGATTAAGTATTAGCTAGGGTGAATCCTGTTTTTTTTATTTTAATTGTTTCAGTAGATTAGTTGGAAAACCCTGTATTTTTTATGTAGTTGCTTCATAATAGAATCACAGTAATGCCTCCTAATAGTTTGCTTTTCCTAAACCAAGACACCACAAAAACACTTAATACTTAAAATGCTAATTCTTCTGTAGAGCAGTGGGACTCGGCTACCAACGTCCTTGAAAATCAAGGGACATATTATTTTATAACAGCTTACCTGGGAATCAGGTGCTAAACATAATTTATAAAGCTGTACAATGCTGGGAAGTTGCTCAGTGGACAGAGAGCTCTGACAGATGGATACAGCAGCCAATCAGAGACTCTCCACTAGAGAATATGCTCTAATTATGGCTGAAATACCCTTTGCTGGTGGACTACTCTATTATTTTTCCCTGACTTTATTTCTTTATTTTTACTGTTGTACAGTTGTTGTGTCATTCTTTCCTTTTACTCTTCTAAACTCTTCTCTACTTCATGAGAGCTCTTCTCAGTTCCAAATTCACTTTAAACCTGTCATAGGTACTTTTCCAAACCTAAATTCCCCTTCTCTGACATTATGATAGAAATCACAAGTGCTACAGTTCCAGCATGAAGACTGGAGTTGGTCAATCATGGAGTGTTAACATCTCAACTTTGTGGACAACATAATTTTTTTTCTAATGATAAAAATATAAGTGATTTTTCATTCAGTTTAAGAGAAAATAAAACAAGAATCAGTGATTTTAATTACCTGTTATCTTTTTCAAGTTGTGTAATATGTTCTTTCTGTAGACTTATTTGAGAATCTCTCTGTTGCACAGTTTCAATGAGGTATTTGTATGGCTGTTGTGCTTGGTTCAACAAAGAATTTGCTCTGTCAAGCTGCCAAAAAAAAAAAAAAGTATTACTACTATAAATTTTGTAATTCATAAAGCACAGTTACTTGATTATTATTGAATTATTATTGGACATTATTGATTTTTACCGATTGCATATTAATATAAACTCCAAACCTGTTACTACACACACAAAAAAGGAAGCACACCACCTTCAAATTGATAACTAGTACATTATCTTCTCACTTTTCTGTTCTAATTGTGTGCTATTTTCACTTCAATAATGGTACCACTCTCTACACTTCCCTAATCTGCATTTTCAAGAGTTTTAGTCTAACAGCTTCCATTGATTAAAAAAGTAAGTAGAGTCAATTCCTCTGTTTGTGGTCTTACTGGCTTACTGTGGTCTTTTCCTTCCTCCTTTAAAAAGCTGAAAAAGTCGTATCATAAATACACTGCAAGTATTTGATCCAAGTTCAAAAGAAAAGCTGATAAAATCACTTTTACATCAGCTTTTTATCTATGTTCTAGATTTCATCTAGATGACTGAACAAACTGTCAGTCAAAAGAACAATAATGGACTACCTAAGCATGCTGTAGTCTACAAGATCTCTGGTTTGTTCGTAAATAAAAAGAAAATCAAGGAAGACAATAGCTTGGAGCAAAAATCACGTAATGAAGCAAAGAGAAGTTTTAGAACTTTATATAAAAAACCAATGTTTAACTTTGTACTGTATTGCATTCTGATTTAAACTATACAATTATATGATAAAAGATCAAGAATTTAATGGTAAGATAAAAATGAGTTGAAGAAGTTCCTGTGGAACTCTGCAGGAATTTGAACTAAGGTCACTGATACCGAGTCTTTCATCAGTGATCTAGAAGCAAATATAAAACTACTGTGGGTAAGGAACGTATGGAAGTGAAACCCAAGAAGATTTAAGATAAAGAATAGTGATATGGAAGAATACCAAGCATAACAAAGAATTCACCAATTTCCTGATGTCTCCAAGTAAAAACCTGACAGAATATGTTTTAGTCAAATAGAAATTACTATGATATACTTAAGAATCCATAAAAAATTGTAGTATTGGTTAAAAAATCCCCCAAACTTCACTATTCATGTATCTTTCACTGAAATAATCTATATAATAATATATATACACATATAAAATTTATAAAATTAATGTAATTTAAACATATGTAGAAATTCAAGTATTTGTACTCTGTGAAGTACTTGGATGTAGAAATTCTAATTTGTAATTACCATGGCTTTAAAAATCAAACTGTTAACCACATTCCTGAAATAGCAAACCTACAAATTCCATATGGTGGCAACATCTAATAGCAAACCTAGTTGTCCCTTCGTTCCTAAGAGAAAAACAAAAAGACAACCTTAAATTTTTTTTAAAAAATTAGTTTGCCCTAAGTCTGGGACATTTCAAGCTGAGGTTTGTCAAATATCTTCAAAAGTGATTTAAGAGAAGAGCTGTGTAAAAACTAGTGATGTATTCATTGAACAATTAAGTATCAAACAGAACAAACTAGCTTGGCTGGCTGTTCTTCTGTTCAGAAATCAAAACGTCCATCTGGCTCACATTCTTGTTTAGCCTGTAAAGTAATCTTTCTTTCAATATTAATTGCAAAACAAATTACAAACTTCTTTGAAAACTTCTGTCATGGAGTTTTGGTTAATTATGAGGCCATTTTTTTAACATCAAATAGATAAAAAACACTGTTTAGAAAATATTTCATTTTATGAACAGCTGTTCCGCAACGTTTCTACAGATTTGAATTTTTGTGTAATAATGATTTACCTCTTGTGAAATCTGTGTTACTTGTTCCTTCTGATGTTCCAGATCTTTTACAAGCAACGAGTTTTGCTTTTCTAGCTGCAGTAATCTTCTTGCCAAGTGAACACTGTGCCAATAAAAAGCAAGCTCAACTTGAATTTTTTCCAAAATAGGCAAAAGAAATTCTCACATTTATACTTCAGGACTTGATTGCCTTAATTTTTCACCAATGCTTAAATATTAACATATATAAACCACATAGTTAAACATGCTGCATGGTCAAAGTTAGAAAAACAGTGAAAATATCACAAAATTTAACAGCACAAAAATAACGTTCACACAGTTAAGCTGTTGTAATATTTTATATAATTACCTATATAATTTGTCCAATACTACACAACTACAGTAATACTCTCAAAATACTTCATTTAATTATGATTATTTACTTCCTAGCAGCTTTACAGAATCACTTTAATTCTAAGTTAAATAATTGTTTAAAAATGCACATTAATATACGTTTTGCAGTAAAACACTGAAAAATGTAGTATTTTATCCCTTTCAAAAGAAAGGCAAAATTGTTTTGTCTGACATTTAATATGCTAAATAATTAAATGTTATTGCCAATTTCGTTTTAAATGAATTCTTATGTAGAGTCACAGATCCACTTTGAAGAGAAATGATTACTGAGTTACTTAAACAACCTAGCTAAAAAATGAGATCCTCAACATCTTGCACGCTCCATGTCCAGAAATGAAGAGTTTATTATCCATTCAAGAGCACAGGTCCATAGGCCTCAATGGGAAGATTCAATATGCACTGCAGAGCCTACTAATGCATCTAACCTAG
This sequence comes from Corvus brachyrhynchos, assembly GCF_000691975.1. Classification (NCBI taxonomy): domain Eukaryota; kingdom Metazoa; phylum Chordata; class Aves; order Passeriformes; family Corvidae; genus Corvus; species Corvus brachyrhynchos. Next base: position 659,505 of record NW_008237609.1, read on the forward strand.
TCTTCCAAACTCTTATGAATCACAGAATGGGCAAGGCTGGAAGGGACCACAGTGGTCATCTGGTCCAACCTCCAGAGCACGTTGTGCAGGAGTGCATCCAGGTGGTTCTTGAGTAACTCCACACACAGTTCCTAACCATAACAGAGAATCTGTGAGAGAGTAAGTGGTCTAAAGCAGACTACAGGGAGAGTATATTTACCCTGAGGCTCAGGCTTAGAGTGCATAAATTGAGATCTTTGAGTGCTATAAGTTTATCTGAAAATTTGACCAGTCATAACCTCCATCTCTTCCTCAATAAAATGGAATACACTTTTAGATTTTGCAGAAGTCTTAATATTCTTCATCTGTGTTATAAACATATTCTTTCATGCAGAAATCTCATCTAGTACAAAAGAGAAAGGAACCACTTCTCTGACTAGTAGCTATTAGAGTGTAAGGGAAAACTTGGATACCTTCCCATGACAACTTTAGGAATGCAGCCCATCATAATTCTCCCAGCTACAACTATTCAGTGAATTTTACCTGAATTTGGAAATATTTAAGGGTAACACAAGTACATCTTTCAAGTATACTTGTCAGCATGTTTTTTGATTAGTTTAAATTTAAAGCAAAGGTACAAAGGGACTGGTGTGCAAAGACATCTTATGCTGGAAACATTTGATTCCAACTATACTAGAAAATTATGTGGTGCTCAAGAACTCTTTGTTAGCAAACCACCAGAGTCATCCTGGTAGTGTTCTGCACTCTCTCATTAACACCTCCCAAGCAGTTCCTAGGCATAGCTGGCAAGTCAGCATGGGCAAGGAAATCACTGCCAGTACACTGTTCACATGTAGCCTAAACTACTCTGAGAATTGTTTTATGGAAATGGACTACTACAGGCCATTTGTTCTTGATGCTTCAGAGTGTTCCCAGGCATGCCTAATTTAGTACTATGGATATACAGTGCCTACATCTGAAGTAATGAAATAGTTGTTTCTGGCAAGTGGGCAAAGAGGTATAGACCCCACACTGCTTGAAAAGGTGGGTTTTGTACAAACTATCAGAGACTGAAGTGCATGATGTGAAATTAAAAGAGCTCTTCATTGAGGATCCCAGAAGTCTGAGATTAAAGAGCAGGTAGTGGACTCCAGAAAGAAGATTATTCACATTTGTAATATATTCTCTTTCCTTAAGCAATCCTAGAGAGCAGAAAACTTATCAGTGTTTCTTTAATGGCTCTAAACATAGAGGATGGTGTCAGGGTCTTTGCTTTTAAAAACTTTGGCAGCCAAAGGCATCACACACATTTTCTGCATGGCAGTTTTCCTTGAATCAAAACAGCAGGTAAACCATACACAGTCTTTTATGGCTTTTTTAATCTTTTAAATTCTAAAAGATAAAGAAAGTTTATGAAGTCTCCAACACTATTATGAAGGATTAAGCCAGGTTTATTAGTCAATGCCTTTTAGAACAAAAGTGGAGTACATGAGTCATTCTCATAGAGCCGCTTCTAAGCTCAGAAAGTGTCTTCCAAGCATATCTGAAATCTTGGCCTGATCATCAGATTCAGCATTCAAAGGAGATTTAACCAGAGTTTTTATACATGCAAATAATCTAAACTGAATCTAATAAGGTGGGGAAAAAGAAGGATCTAAGCGGAAACTCAGAGAAGTGCCCAAACTATTGACAGAAGAGGAATAAAATGAAGCTTTAGGAAATGGTGCTACAGAACTCTCAACAGTTTTCTAAACCAGACAAACAACAGGGTTATGGAGGCCTTTTTGCACACTCCTCACCCCCACTGTTTTCCTTCTTCTTCAATTTTATGCAGTATAAAGACAAATCTTACAAGGAAACAATCTGAAGAGGCTTAAAAGAGCAAATTAAGCCATGCCAAAGTTAAGTACTATATAAGATCTTTGTCAGCAATATGTAAGTCAGTGCACAATAGGTCTAATCTGACTGACAATCACATCAACAACACTTACCTGAAAAACGAATATATAGGGCAGAAGAAACAGTATGTGGCCCATAAATCTGTGTTGAAAATATGAATAGACCATCATTTGCCCTTAGTTCTGATTGGTAACTTTTGACATTAAATATCCTTTGTTATGGAGAAGATAGGGGTTAAGAAGACAAAAACAACTAAACAAAATACTTGCAGTAAAAAGCAGCTGTAAATGACAAAAACTCCTATTACAGCTTCTGAATGCTAGAAATGTACCCTGTGAAGCTGTGATACATGGTCACCCTGTCTTTATACTCTTCTTGGTGTGTCCACCAATGACTGTGGAGTTTCTCATTTTGGTCAAAGCCTACCAGTAGCACAAATTATGCAGCTGATTTCCTGCATTTGATCAAATTGTAGGCAGACTCATATTCCATGGAATAAACCTAATCCTATGAGAACCACCATCCTAATTTTGAACAACAAATTCTGTGGTTACAGTTTATAAGTATTTTAAATAAACCCACATTCACAGAACCATTAAGGTTGGCAAAGACCTCCAAGATCATCGAGTCCAACGTAAGACTGAACACCACACTGACAACTAGACCATTGTGATGCCTTTTCCTGGCCTTAAAATCAAGAGTCATACACGGTTAGAAGGGGAAAAGGGATTTTACCTTGGTATTTATTTTAAGGATCCTTAGGTGTACACGTCCAGGTCATATGCATCGAGATGCACCCCACTGAGTGTGTCCGTTGTGTGACACACTCTAAACCCCCCCAACATCGGTTATAACCTTATAGGTTTTACTAATTAGCATATCTATCAAAGATTCCCCAACGAGAGGCTCAACTGAGCCCCCTCCCCAAGGAACCTTCCCCTGGATGGTTCTATCTTGGTTTACAGAATGTGTTCTGGAGAGGACCTTGGTGTCTGGGGCACACTGATCCCTAGCTACGAAGCTTCTAAAATGTTTAGTCTCCTAGCTTGGCAAACAAGTCCAAGAATGTAGGCAAAAGCACTAGGAGTACAGAAGTTGTAAAAAGGTATAACAGGGGTATAAAAGAAAAGGCAAAAATCTTCATGGCATCAATGCCACCTTCCACGGATGGTGATTCCACCAATCTTCCTGGGCAGCCTACTCCAATGCTTGACAACAAGAAATTGTCCAGCCTGAACCTCCCCTGGCACAGCTTGAAGTCATTTCCTCTTACCCTGTTCTTAGTTGCGTGGGACAAGTGAGTCATAGCCACAACACACAGGCTCACAATGAGCCATTCAAATGTCAGTGTTATTTCTTAAAGACAATGCATAATATAAATTTATTAGTTCAGAATGACTATGATCAAGAGGTATATTTTTCACCTATGCATCATTTTAATATATTGATCAAATTTTCAAATTGGCCAAACCAGAGCAAACTAAAAAAATGCAACGTGAATCAGATCCTGTATTAGTGAAGATAAAATAGTGATGCTCTGAACCATTATCCTTGTTAATATCCTGACAGATATGTCTTACTATTAAATACAATGATTTTTAGGGTATTAATAATGCATATCCTATTACACAAATGTAAACAATGTAACTAATCTGTTTTTACAGCTGCTTAGTTTTATACAATTATAATTAATATTTCTGAAAGTCAATGAGAAGAGATCTTAAAATGACCTAGAAAAATATGTATATGCTCATTCATATGCATCAACGACATTAACAGGTCCTCGTCCTCAATCTATTCCTGTATACTTAAGTCATTAAAAAAACCTCTTTATGTTAATCAAACTGGCTGGATTCGAAGACAAAACTGTTGGAACCCTGGGTTCTGAGAATTTCAGACAGGCAGTGATCCTCAGAAGCACACTGTATTTGATCTGAAACCCTGGGAAAGGCTCCCTAAATTGTGTGATAATGCTGAGATTGTTGCTGTGTAATTAAAAGTTATATCACTGGGTGGAATATATAGAGGAGTAGAAAAATTAGGTTTAGGGGATATAGGTAACAATATGGAGGATGTTGGGTGTGGATCTTCTTCTTCCTTTCTCCTTCCTCTTCACAAATCTAGGGTTCTGGTATTGGATTAAGAAAACCGGACTGTGGGTCATGAACAGCTAGTTACTGGATTATAAATAAAAATTACTTGGTTGGGTAATTTACACCTTAAAAAGCCTTGGAAGTTAGAACTCACGGCCATTTTCCACCTTGTTAAACTTGGAGGCACACTCTGTGCAGCTGTGTTATAGATAAGATATAATAAACAACTAAGTCTGAAGATGAACTCTCGGTCTCCTGCATCTTAATTCAAACTCTGAGTAAAGGAACTCACGAAATAGAAGCAAAGAAGAAAAGAAACGGTAAAAAGAGGAAATTAACCCTGGGACACTAATACAATACGTAATGCATGTTATCTTCATTTAGTTTATCTTGAACAAATAAATTCATTAGGTACTTTTTTTACCTTTGCTTTAGTCGTCTTTTGGCTGTTGTAGGAACATTAGCACCATATCCGTATGAGAAGAGAACCCTTTCAGCTTCAATTTCATCTTCCACTGCAAAAAATTGCAGAAAGGTGCTGTTGAAGAACAGTGCCAGAACTTACAAACTTCTAAGCAATTCCATTTACAGCTCAACATACAAAAACATTTTTCTAGAAGCTAAATTTTCAGTTGGAGTAACCTTCTGGACTTAAGTGGAACAATTTTTTTCACCATTACCATTAAATATAGTGCCACACTTTAATTACCTACAACACTTTTTATTTTTATGATTAATATAAATTCAGGTTTCCTCTATCCTGTAAGATGAAGTGGGCCAGAAAAAAAAAAAAAAGAAAGAAAAAAGAGAAGCCTATGTGTGAGGTAGACAGGGGCAGAGAGGGGGACCGAGAGGAGGGATAAAGGGGGACAACGAGAAAAAATGGGACTGGCAGGGGTGTGAGAGAAAGAGAGAGAACAAGTGAACACCAGCCCAGGCACCACACAAAAGCTTTGATGAATCAAATCGCCGGTAACAGGAGAAACAAATTTGGAAATGATTTGAGTCCTATCTGACTCATCTTTCTTAATGCTCAAGTGCCTCAAAATCAGAAATACCTTCATTTCTCAACAACCTGCAAAATGCTGTAAATTCTGTTCTCACATGTCTAATACCCTTGTAGTGCTATTTTAAATAAGGATTCTTAAAACACATTTAGAAAGTGAAAAGCCTCTAGAAGAGCACCTGTGGTAAGTCACATATCTAGTTATATTAAAAACAATATAGAAAGTTCAGTAAGTGTGACAGAAAAAGTTTACTGATGTGGCACTACAAAGACAGCAGAACTTCAGAGCTGTCTTAAATATGACAGGGAATTCTTCAGTGCTGTAAACACCTCTGGTTCAGAAAAACATAAAGAATAATTCAACCTGCCTTTGTTAATACCCCTCTTTTTGGTTACATATTCAGTGTCACAAGTCTCAGAAAAACATCAGTAAGATCCTGTCCTGTAAATTCAGATCTGTCAGCAGTGTCCAGTAAATGTCATACCATGAAGACAAACGCAAAAGAAATTGGAAATGTTGTAGTTATCAAAGTAGTGGTTTGTATCAGTGTGTGATTCTTTTCTCTTAAAACATTCCAGGCTCTTCACCTGACTTTGTGGTGTAAAATATACATTTTACAAGCTAGAGGACACTTATAAATGACAGTTTCTTATGCTACCCAGCAAAGACATGCCATTGTGAGGATACAGAGAAGTTCAATCTTTTTCTTAGAAAGATACTAACCAATGGAAACGAGAAAAATTGAACAACTGGTTTACAACAGAAATACTCTAACAGGAAGATTTTATCCTGAAAACGAAGAATAGACAAATGCAAAGGAAATTTACTATTGTTATTCATGTGGAAACCTCTCATGTGCTGTAAGAAGTGGCTATATAAATTCTTGATAGCTTCCTGAATAGGCTGTTTCATGTCATTTCAATATTAATCAAGTGAGGCATAACAATCAGGGAGTAACAGTAAAAATTCAGTGATCTCTTCCACATGCATATTTTCCAAAGGGAAAAAAAAAAATTTATATATATATATTAAAAATTTATGTATTATATGACAAAAGCCATGTCACACGTGTAAAAAAATACACAGTTTATTAAAAAGTCCAGAGAATCCTACCCCCACTGGCATCCCTCAATACTGTAAAACAGCAGAGGCTTCATGACTCAGGATGAAGAAAAAAACATTATATGGTATTTAAATATAAAGAGGTAACCACAGGAATGAAGATTAATCCTTATGATCACTAAAGTTTGTAGAAAACTCTAATTGTCTTCCACATAATGCTTCAGTCTAAATTATATTCCCCGAAAGACAGACTGAAGTATTTCCATTATGCATTCAATTTGAAAAATAATTATGTTTCCTTTCAATTATCTTTCTACCTTTAGCTATTTATAACATGTAACTATCATGGCATAATTTGAGACACAGGAGCAAGCATATCTGTTTTGTCCTTCAAAGTGTTTTTTTTAAAAAAAATACTTTTTTCTTCTGTTTTTCCTAAGATACTAGCCTTATCTAGTATTAATCTTAACTTTCTTTATCAAATGCACTGAAATAGCAAGTTCATTATTAAATAAAAAGTACACTGAAATAATACTAAGCTGCAACTCCTTTTTTTCTCTGAGGAAATCAGAAAATAAAGTAACTCCATTTTAAAAGAACAGTTCATTTGGCAAATTCCCTTTCTTCAGCATTCTATAGCATAGAATATAAATTGTAATGAAAAGAGATATTTAAGAAGAAGTTAAGAATGATCTGGTAAAAAACTTCACTGCTGTGCCAAGATGAGTAAGAAAATGTAAACCACTGTAAACAAAACCCAGTGTTCTGAACTCTACCTTCTCCTTGGAGAAAATGAAGGTAAGGTCCAAAAATTCTGTGTTAATACATAAACACTCCTTAGGCAAGTTTAAATATATATATACACACTTCAAAAAACCATGCGACTGACTACAACAGAAGCGTGTATACAGCAAACATGCTTATGGTCAGACTGGAACCTCTGGGTAGCCAGGCCATTCTAATAAAGGCTGCAGGGCATACAATTAATAAAGCATGTGCAGTCTGGTTACTAAAGATACCCTAACATCACTGCATCTTGGTAATAAGGCACACTTTGCTATACACTACTGTTTACATATAAAGCGTATACAATAATATTCTATCTGGAATACTTTATAAATTGCAACTATTTTTTGAAGGAGGAAGGAAAGAGAAAAGGAGAAGACGACAGTTGAGTTAGTCTTAAATCTTAGAATGTCCTACTCTGTTTACACACAGGCTAAAAGATTTCAAGATTAGCATCATAGTTTCAAATTAGAAATTACTTGCTTTGTGGATTGATTTAGGCTGAGAACCAAATGAATAGAGATTTTTCACAAATTTTGCTGTGTTTGAGAACATTTTAATTTTTGCTAATGAGAGACAAAAATTTTCAAGAGTAATCAGGTATGAATTTAATCCATGGTTTAGTACTTGGAACAGACTGAGCTGCCACAAGTAACTACTTAATGTCTAATTATTATTAATTCAACAGAAGGAAGAGTTTTTTCCCCCTTCCAATTAGTTATAAAATTCACATTAATCACTGTACTGAAATATAAAACTTGTATTTGCCTACCAACTAAGAGGGCTTCCCAACACTTAACATGTATTTAAATAATAGAAGAATCCTAAAGACTGTATCTAATTATAATGGATTATTAGAATAAGAAAAAGAGAAATGACAGAATGCTGAGATGATTTTCAATAAGCACAAACTCAGACATATGGATGTTTGATACACATTTACAGGTACATTTAGAAACCTGTCATTAATATTTTCTATCAAAATCTTTACTGCCTTTTACTTGTCAGGCATAACGAAGAAGAATGACAGGCGCTGTAAGACTTTCCAAGTGCCATGAGAAAAAAGATATCGTAATGCCAGAAACACCTACAGATAAACCAGAATTTGTGACAGAACTTACTTTCTGCTGTCTGCAGTATTATCTCGTCAAGCTCTTTTTCAAGTTTTTCATAAGTATCTAGTCTTGCTTGAAACTCAGAATTCTGTGTTTGAAGCTCAATAATGCGGGTTTCACTAGAAGACTGAAGACTATAAAATTCCTTCGTAAGCACCTGTGAGAATGAATAATGGAAAGATCAGGGATTCAGCATTACAGCTGTTTTTGAAAGACGCAAAATATAATACATGTAAAATGTGGAGCAGTAAGATACTAAATACTTGATGCAAGTTTTGCACAGCAAAGATTAAAATACTTTAAAAAGCAGTTATTCTTTCAATAATACTATCTTGCACATATTAAACTCTCAGGTCCTAGGCTTGTCTGCTGAGGCTTTAGTAATTCTAAGAAGCTGAAAAAGCTACAAGAATTTTAAAGGAAACCTAGGAAAAGCCAGGTAGCAACCAAAAAAAAATTCAGATACAGCAGTCAAAATAGCATAAATGCAATCATTTTTGTTGCTTTAACTGGATGCTGATTTCAGTCATCAATTTATGAAAAGAAGATTCCTTCACAGAATGCAAATACAAAAATTTGCCATTAAAGCTATACAAGTCTTATTACTTACTTATTAATAAAAGGTAATATGCCATCAACATTCAAGACTAATGTCAATACTTATTCCACTAAGCTTCAACAAAAAACTCCCATATTCAAAACTAACAGCTATGAAGGCCTGTATAATAATTTAAGTTTGATGTAATGCTTGATAATAGGAAACAACATTGACCAAATAAATACACACCAAAGTGGAACAAGAAAATCCTTGGTATGTAAAGTAGCAATCTACATACATTGCAGAAAAAATCCCACCAAAACAGGTAAAGTAAAAACCAAGTGGTACTGCTGTTAAATTTCATATTCACTTCCTAAGTAAAAATCACCAACATTCAGAATGACAAGTGAATATAGATTCTGAGATACAGAAATATATGCACAGTGTGCAGAGCAGTAATACCAGACTCACTGTCAAAACCACAAAAAAATAATACACAATGCTTAGAGACAAGCCACTTGAATATAAAAAGTTCAGTCTAGTGTCACAGAAGAAATAAATGTATAGGTCAAAACTGGGCGACATATAAACCATCTGTTTCCTAGTTGATCAAGAGAAACTACTCTGTGCCCTAAATAAAAGCAAGAGTTAGTCCAGAAAGCTGTAGCTGACCCGCTAGTGCCTACACTATTAATAAAGATCAATGTCTTGTAAGGGTAAGTAAAAAACCTTAGTACATTAATGCTATATATAAGAAAGAAAACTTAAAAACCCCAAGCATTCAGTCAAAAGGAACAAAGTAAAAGCTTCAGACATCAAATATTTAAATTCTGCAAGAATATTTCTTAATGAAAGAGTACTTAAGTGCATATTTCTTAATGAAAGAATTTAAGTGTCTCTCTAAAGAAAAAAAGTAAGTGCCAAAAGTGTTAGTAGAATTGAATGCCAAATATTTGAGTTATTACCAGATCAAAAAAATTTCCACAAAGAAAATGAAAATATAACTCAAATTGAACTACATTCTCCAAGTCTGGACATGTCTGTGCAATTAAAAATCTGTTTAGCAACCTCTAAGTTTAGCAAAACTGGGACTCCCAGTGCTTGTGACCACAACTAACCTCATCAGCCAGAATCTGAATGTCCCAATACAGACAAAAGAAGAAATTACAGTCTATCTAAAACTCTCTAATTCTGTTTCCACTCTATAGCTCCTTTTCATAAACAACTTAGGCAGCTTCAGCACTAGAAATGGGGGGACCTGAAGACTGGCGTCCTTCCCCAAAAAACAAAGGCTGCCATAGATGTTACTTTCTTCTGTTCTGTCCAGTTTGTATCTTGACATTTGTTTGAAACATACACTACCAATCTCATTTAAATCTCATAAACAGGACTCTGTCATATGATTTTGGGACTAACTTTGGACAGGTGAAGAAATTTTCTTTTAAAGTAAGCTTTCTCTGTGGAACACTCACATTTCCAAGACTACAATAAGTGAACAGGGTACGATACGTATGTTTGAAAGACAATAAAGTAGTTAAAGCCCATATAAACGGGTGCACTGGCTGCAGGTGCCCAGGCTGTGTCCCTCAGCCAAGGGGGCTGCACCTCAAGGAAACTGCATTTAATAAAGGACAAAAATGCTGCATGGCAGTGAGGAGAGAGGGGAAAAAAGTGAGAGAGAGCCACGGTGCTGACACCGAGGTGAGAGAAGGAGGGGAGAAGGTGCTCCAGGTGCCAGAGCAGAGACTCCCTTGCAGCCCATGGTGAAGCAGGTTGCCTACCTGCAGACCATGAAAGACCACACCAAAGCTGATGTCTGCAACTGCAGCCCATAGAGGACCCCATGCTGGAGCAGGTGGATATCCCCAGAAGGCACTACAACCTGTGGAGAGCCCCCAAATAGGAGATTTTCTCCTGAAGGAAGCTGCAGGCCATGCAGGATCCACACTGGAGTAGGATAAAAAAGTGTGAGGAAACACCATGACAGAGGAGCTGTTACGGACAGATTCAAACCCCTATTTCCTATCCCTCCCTGCACTGCTCTGGAAGTGGAAGGTACAAGAGTCAGAAACGAAGGAGGGAAGTTAAAATAAAAGAGAAAGAGGTGGGGAAAGATGTTTTACTTTTTGTCTTTGTTCCTCACCATCCAAACCTATGTGAATTGGTAGTAAGTGAAATTAGTTTTCCCCAGGTCAAATCTGTTTTGCCCATGATGGTAATTGGCAAGTGATCTCCCTATCTTTATATCAAACCATGCTCTGTATAAGCTTATTTAGCCCACCCTCATCCTCTTCAGGAGGAGGAATGAGTGACTGGGTCTGGCACCCCACCAAGGTAACCCACCACACTAGGACTAGCAAGGTTAGGTCTTTCCAATGCTGTATACACCATGCTCCCCTTGACTTTTTCAGCTGTAAAAATTTATTCCAGAGCTGTATATCAATAAAAAGTATTTTATTATGTAACAATGCTATTACAGATCCTAGCTGCAAATGATGATACTGAATTCACCATACTTGTTCTGGTGAAACTGTCTTCTTCTCTCCCTACAGTTCTCACACAGACTGACATAAGCAGCTTTGTAACACAAGCAGATAAATATACCCCACATGAACGAGGTGCTGTCTTTAACATCTTTCCATGAGAGATTGTTTTGCTTTTTCCTCTCCCCTTAGTCTTGTGTTCCATTAAACTGATCAAATTTAGTAAGCTTTGTCATTTGATCCTGCTTCTGCAGAATTTGCTGGACATACTAATTAGGTCATGCCATGTTGTTCCTTTTCCCCCAAGCTTTTCCACTTTATTTTCTAATTGAAAACAACTATGTAATGCCCCGTAAAGTCTCTTCATATAACATACCTCCAGCTTTCTCTGGTATTTCTCACATTCCATTTGGCACTGTGAAAGATTCTTAGCTGTTTCTTGTTGCATGAGTTGAACATGTTCAGTTTCAAAGGACTTTAACTTACTTTGGTGAAGAAGTTCAGCTACTTTGCTTTCTGTGCCAAGCTGCATTTGTCTATACCTAAAAGAAAAATGAAAAAATAAGTGTTGATGATTCAAAAATAAGCAAAGTTAGAATATATCCTAGTTCTGTTCATTACAGGTATAAATTTCAAAAATTAATACAGTATTTTGAAAAGCTTAATAGGTGTTAGTATGGTTATCTATGTAACTATTGTAACCTGTATCTGAAACATCATTAGGAAAATTCAATATTAGAATGACAACACAACACAGTAGATGGAAAACTCTGTCAATGGCTTTTCTAAATATGCTGTAAATGCAGAATCAAATGACAATGACCATAAAGTATACCTTATTTTCCTTATTTTTAAAGTGACAGATCAATTTTCTTGGTACACAAATGTATGCACTGAAGTCTTTTCAACAGAGAGACACTGATGAAATGTTGTCTCCCCCCTTCACCACCAAGTGTTACACATGATAGGGAGAAGAGGCATTAGACATCAGTGATTTTAATAGTGCATCCTTTGAGGTATCATGGGTATCAGCTACACTGCTTTTTTCCATACCCAAAGATGTGAAGAAAAGTCAGACCACTATGGTGTTAATTTCCACAGTCACTCAGAATCACAGATCCTTCTCAAAAAGCAGAAATGAAGTAAAATTTTGAGAAAACCACTATAAGGTAATTTTAAGTGACAAATAATAGTCCACTTAGAAGCGGACTTCATCTATTTTTTTCATTCATTCTACTTAATAGGCGATCTCAAAAACGAGGCATAAACAAGTTTGCTGATGGAATACTATATTATTAGATAGTTGAAAATTCAGGTGATGTGAAGAACAGGAGAAAATCAAATGGATCTTAGCATTAAGTAACATACGAAAAAATTCAAAAGAGATATATGCAAAGTAAATCACAGGTTTTAGAAATGCTCCTGAGCATATACATAAAATGATAAACCCCTAGCTGACTGTTTTAATTCATAAGTGAGATCTTGGAATTTATTATACTTGATAAAACCATTAAAACTTTGGTTCAGTTTTAAATAATGGTCAAAACAAACATCTTGGAAATTACTGTGAAAGAAATAAATAATACAGAACTCACTGTGCCACTTAGCAATTCCATGTTGTTGACTGCATTACTGAATGCTGACAACCATTCTAGTACCTCACCTCACAAAGAACAGAAGTCTCAGAGCATCAGAGAAGGGTAGGAAGGATTACCTTTGACATCCAGCAACATCACACAGTTACACAATTGCACTGTGTGGAACAAATCACTTAAGCAAGCTAGGACTCTACAGCCTGGAAAAGAGATGGTTTAAGGAAAAGGAAGAAATAAGGGGCCTGTCACATCATGAACTGCATGGAGAATGAAGATAGTAATCAACTGTATTTTCCAATAGATGAATGAGAAGTCATCTTATGTTGCAGAGTGAGAACAAATATAAATTGCTCTTCATATGCGAAAGCTGTGGAATTCCTCACCATAAGATGCTGTGGATGCTAAAAATTAACACTTATTTGAGAGAATACTGAACAACTTGCAGCAGAGAAGTCCTTGAGAACCATTACATGCACGATGGTACTTCTCACACTGAAGCCACATCACAACAAACTGTAGGATTGCCAGATGAACCTTTACTCTAACCCAGCATGGCTGTCGTGTCAGCTGTCATCTGTCAAATAACAGTTGCAACACAATTCCACCCTATTTAGCACCTAATCTTTAGGTGGGATGGAGAGTGTTTAACAAAAACAAGGGGATTACTTCAAATATTTTCCCTGAGGATTTCAGATGTAGGAATGTTTCTAAAGCTCAAAGAGGAAGCATTTTCACTGGAATTAATTTGAACAGAACAAACAGGTGTCATTATGATGCCCCTGATAATCACTGTAGACATCCATGTTTGTGTAAATAGACAATGCATGAATAAGACAGTTTCCTCACTGGCTGCGTGAGCAGAGATTGGAAGTTCTGCTTACCAAGCTCATGAAAATTTTTCTTTTAAAAACAATTTTCCTTTTTTAATAGTATGACGTTTTTTATCAAACAGAGTTACTGCACTCAAGCTGCTAAATGTCAGTTACCTATCGACTACTCCCGTCATTTTTGCCTAGGGATGCTTTTCAAGTGCTGATACTTAAAGTATTTCATCACTGTTTCCTGACTGTATGTTCCTGTTTTCATTTTACCACACAAAAAAAATTTCAGCACTTTTGAATTCTCCACACTTTGCACATGGTTGGCTGCAAACATGACTCTAAATCTGTTCTGGTATACACATTGTCTACAAACATGGGAAAAATGCTTTGTTCCAAAATGAGTTGTCTTCCTGAAGGTACTTGTCATTCAGCCAGCAATGCGATGAAACACACACATTTAATTAAATTACTAAATTAATAATGACTCTCAACAACAAATTTGCACCTTCTGCCTCAACACAAACAAATGGCAGTGCCTTTCTGTGCACATCCTCAGACCTTCAACCACTCTGAGCTTCAATGATCTGTACTGAGCTTACAGAGTCTATAGTTCTCTGATGATTCTACTCAATCAACTGGGTGCTTCCAGAGCATTCTTCATTTTGTTTTGGAAATTTGAAGCAGCTTACATGAGTGTGATCTGTTTTGCACTGGCAAGGTTATGAGGGGTCAATTTTCTTTTAACCTTACTACGCTGTTGATCACACTAGTAACTCCTCCACCATAGCACCATTCAGCTTCTTTGTCATATTTGCTTTTACTTGGCCAGATAGTATCTCTGCTTTCTTGGCTACTATTTCAGCACAAGTGTGTGTGCATGTGTGTACAGAGTCATGTAACACAATGTGCTGAAATACATTCTTTCATCTGCCTAGATGGTCTCTAAGGGAAAACAAAAGAAAACAAAACCGCCCTACACCTTAATACTACTGCTATGGAAAAAAAAACAAACAGTGGAATGTGGGTCTGCAGGATTTTTCTCCATCGAGAAATTTTAGCAAACTTGATATAATGAAAGAGTAGAGTTTTTAGTCTCACAGAAGAATGAGGGTTGGGAATGAAAGGGAAATTACAGATTGAGCCAATGAAAAAATTCCACATGTAAGAATCATCTGCAATGAGGTCTCAATTCCTTTATGTCTCTGTGGCATTAGGCTGACCAGTCAATAATGCCTGAAGTTTGCTAAAGCAGTGACATGATGGTTATCAAAAGAATTATTTATAGAGTAAAGGAGAAGAGGGAATACTCAGAGATGGACTTTAACTCTCTTTTGTAAGGTTTGAAAGATTTTTCAATCAGAGGAGCTTGTTTTTCAAGTAGCAGATAATGATATAACAACTTGTCAAAATATGCATACGAGAGCAAACGGAAAGATTTAATGGTAAAATCATGTAGACTGGATACTGAAGAAAATACAGCAACCAACTGTTTTTTTGAATAGAGGAACTATAAACTGCCCATCTACAAAACCTGAGATGTACAGCAGTATTCCTTAAAAAGGTAATTGAACAATGAAGTATATTAGAAGACGATAAATTTGTAAAATTAACCTTTCAAGAAGTGGCAAATCATAGTATTAAACTTGTTAGTAAGAAAGAATGCCAAGCAAGTAAATAATGTATCTTCCAAAGAAAGTCCTACGAAAATTATACAAAATGCAAACACTTTCTAATTTTGTAAACCTTATTATACTGACCTAAAGCTTTGTGGGATATATTTTAGAAATTATTTTTAAGTTTAAAAATGGAAAAAACCCCCTGTAAATTGTGAAATCATACTGAGTCCACAGTTGGGTCAGTTCTAGATCTATGATCTTTAAAGCAATTAGAATATACTCTCATATTTGTAAAAATGTCTGTGCTTTGGTTCAGTGCCAAATTTGCAAAGAAACCTAAATGCTACAGACGTTCCCTCCCCAACCTGTTCTCTTCCAAACCTCCCACTTCCAGCCCCAACATGTCCTCTAATGTTCCTGTCCTTCTCCCTCTCTGTCCCAGCACCAGCTCAGACATCTCTTGAATTCCAATTCTATTTTCATTCTTTATTCCCAGGGCATGTTTTTCTTCTCACCTATGTTCATAGCCTATTCAGCTTCCATTCCAGTCTTAAAGCCCTACTGTCCAAATTCTGGATTTCTCTTTACTCCTCTATCACCCTCATAGTTTGGCATCCTTCCTCAAATCCTACCCAAACCTCTTGCAATTTGAGGCTAAGTCCCAGTTTAACTTCCTCACCTTCTGCAAGTGAGTCTGCCTGTTAAGGCTTCCTGACTTCCAAAGAGCCCCAAGCTAAGCATAAAAGTACACAACTGAATTTTCCTTACTCTCCTTTTTGCCAGCTGGAGTCACAGAAGGAGTAACAGTGGTCTAGATAGGCCTCAACTAAATTCAGTCATGTCACAGACTGCACAAACCCTGTCCATACATGCAGCAAACTGCCAGACTCCAGTTCAAACATGGGTACTCATGAGTACTGTTTCCACTGGTTCTCAAAACTGGTTGGCTTATTTCTGAGCAATCAAGAATTTCCCAGGAATTGTGTTCACATGCTACTCACTAAATAACTAAAACTGGAGGAACTCAGATCCTTAGTTTTCAAATGCTTTCATCTCCCAGCTCTTGCAGCACTCAGATTAAGTCTGATTAGTCATGTATCTGGCCGGTTTCACAAAATGAAAGTCTGTTTTAATGTGTACTAGAAAATGGGTAAGAAATCTGTCATTCATTTCAAAATACGTATTTTATGAAGTTTCTACACCAACTTTATAGGCATTTTCAGTTTTTTGAAGAATTTATTACTTCATTCATGTCTATCAAATATATTAAATGATTTCTAATGTGGTCAAAAATAACAATGCACTTCATAACAACAAATTTAAATACCTCCAATAACAACAACAAAAAAGCTCTCTGTATAATAATTAAACAGAAGATGAAGCATGTCATCTACAAATTGTTTAAGCAATGAAAAATTGGTTGAAATAATTTGCACTTAAAATTTGTTCTTCCCAAACAACATGCTGAGATTTTTTTTTAGCCCAATATTCCTGGTTCAGGTTGTAACTAAAAACCAAAAATCCAGAAACGTATAGCTTAGACACTAAAGGGTAAACTTGATTTAACATTCAAGTTCTTACCAGATGTTACATTTGCTTCATATCAAGTAATTAAACATACAGTACTTTTGCACGTGGTTCAGTAAAATCTGAGAGAGAAAGCTTAGAAGCTTTGTTTAAAGCTGCTTGCTTCAAAGCAGATTTTTGTATCTTGCAGCATTCTAAGCATTTATTTTGTATTGGCCTCTGATCCTCATTCTGTCAAAAAAACTTCCACATACTATTTGGCAGTTTATAGGAACTGCTAGTTCCAAACATCCATATTCAGCAAGATAAAACAGTTGGTTTACACTCCTTGTAGCTTCTGGACACCTAAACCCAAAATCATTTATGCAATAAATAAGAGTCCTTCAAAATGTGGGACCCGTGTACTCTTTCCACCCTAACTAGACTAATGCCCAGTGTACACTAGACTACAAGAATGAACAATACGAAAGTTATGACTGCCTTAAATGTATCTGCTGAATCCTGCTGACTGACAGGGACAGAAAACCATCTTTTTTTCTTTGTCTCTGGACTATGCAATTGTGCTTCCTTTTATTTGACTCTGTGAAACATTAGGATTCTCTCCTGCACCAAGACATTGCTTCAAGACTACTGGGTAGAGACTGCTACTGCCAAGCCTGTGCTTGGGAGTCATACTTCAGTCACGGGAATTTCCTAATAAAACTTCACTAGGGAGTTTTCTCTCAATCCTGGAGCTCTGATGGGCATCAAGTCTAGCCTTTCACTTACTGAAAGTGCACTCTTTATTAGGGCAACTGTAAAATAAGAAAAGCAACTCCTGTAATGCCTTTTTACAGAAAATGAAGCAGGGTATGATTGCTACTCTGCAATAGCTCAGTGCTGCCAATGCATGCTTAGTTTGCTCACTTACCTACGCTGTTATTGCTTAGTTTAAGTAATCAATATATTTATTGACTCTTTTGTTATTTGTTTCAATGAAATAAACACAAAAGATGTTCATATAACCTAACTGAACTTTACCAGTATACAGACATTTGTTAAGGATGTGACAGCATCCTTAACAAAAAGAAAGGACCTGAAGAAACAAGTAAGCATATAGTAAAGGATGTGATATACTTTCACCATTTCCTCCTCAATACCTGTTTTTTAGATACATAAATAGGAGAACAGTCACCTCGGTAATTTTTAGGAGTCTAATGGTAGTTGCTTTTCTCTTTGCCTATACAAATTAGTCAAGATGTATAACCTTGTGTTCTCATTTATGTTTCTGGTGATGATAAATTTTTCTAAATCTATAAAAAATATAGAAGCATGAAACACATGGCTGGTCCGAGAATACCTACCAGATCAGGTATTTCAGGAGATGTAGGCGCAGAGATACCTAGTTTGTGAATCCAAAAATGGGAATTACCACCTCACAAGATCCCATGAATGAAGCTTCAAAATAAGCCCAAAGAAAGATTAAAGATTCCTCTTTTTCAAACAGGAAGGCTATGAAATGAGTTCTCTGAAGCCTAGTGAAGAGAAACCAATGGAAATAGCTTCATTAAAGTCTCCTAAATCCAGGACAACAGTCTAAAAGGGAAACATAGCCAAGATAAAGGGTGCAGACATCAGGACCTCAAGCCAAAATAAGTCAGAAGAAGCCGAACAGTTCTATTGTTTCTGGCACAGCCTCAATACAACGCACAAAGTTATCTTTTGCATCTATGTGCACTAGCACATAAAGTGACAAAAGCTGCCAATCTTGGGAGTATGAGAAACATGCTAAACTGAGGTGGATCATACATCTGGACGAGCAGAAGAATAAGCATGATTAAATTTCTCATTGCCTAATCAACATTTTTGCTCAAACAAATAAATACTTCATTAAAAAAAAAAAAAACCAAAACACTTAGAAGTGACAGATTGAAAAGGATCCCTGCAATGCAATATGGTTTTGTCTATTGTACATATTTTAATCCAACAGCAAAGAACCCAAAGTACATTTATTAAAACCTCATTAAATCTTTAGTCATATTTTCTGTGTATACTTTTCTCTATTTGATCTCCCATGGCATCCCAAACTATTAACTTGGTAAACTAATATTTTCATTTCATGGTTTACTTCATTCCTTGCAAAAAATACCATGCTAACAAAGCTGAATTTTGTACAAAATCAACAAAAAGGCAAGGAATAGTACAGAGACTTATCCCCCAATTACGTATATTGATTAATGACAAAATAATTAATTGGAATTGTAACTGTGAGAGGTTTTGATATGAGAAATATAAAACAGATCTGAATGAAGAAAAGCCAGCAACTTCCCTGATATTAAACACTAAAAAATGAAAGCATCGACTTTTTATACTAAGATTCAAATTTGTAGCATATACTTAGAATTTTCTGGCTTGATAATTTTTTCTGCTGTTCATTAATAATTTTTTCAAGGTACTGTACAATTTTGATAACAATTCCACAGTTTACCTCCTTAAACCAAGTAGTAGCTTTTTCAGAGATACTACTACTTTATTAAAATATTCTCTAATAGTAATAGTACTTGTGTTTCTGGAAATAATTGTAATAAATTGCTATTGTAGCAGATGAAACATTCATAAACAGATCTGATCTTGGAAGCTATAGAAATTTTTCATTACATTACCACTATTGCACTACAAACATTACAAACATTGTTTTTCAGTGCTGAAGCAAATAAAGAGATTGGAGTCAACAGTTACACAAAGACTCTGAAATTGTTGTTTGAACTGTTTTTTCCTCTTGGATAAAACATACAAAAATTTGTCTCTTAAAACTCTCCCCTCCCAATAGTCAGGGAGGTTATATTAAATCAAATATTCAGTTAAATCAATATCAATATTTTCAGGTATTTCTTGTGATTCTGCAGAGCGATTATTACTTCCTAGCCTAAATAGCATTCCTTGTTTGTGGATGTATATGCTCCTGTTCCTCTGATTTAACAGAAAATTAATTAAGATGCTTTTAGATGCAAATACATACTTAACAAAAGATAACTACTGTATGGTTCTTAATTCAAATAATGCAAAGAGGGAAAAAGTCAATGTGAAATGATTGACAGAACAGCAGTTACATAAATGACAAGAGGAGTAACCAAATGTCTCTCTCTTCTTAACAAAATCTAAAGGGCATTACAACTACAGACAACTACAAGAAGAAAAATGTTTGGAATGCCATATGCCTTCTTAAAATGGTCAGAAATAAACATACAAATATTTAAGTTCTTAATTCCGTAAATGTAACTTTTATGAAATCAATAATATAAAATCTAAAATTCTGTTTTCTATGGTGATAAAAAAATAGATGACCAGCAAAGCAAAAATAAGAAAAGGAAGGTTATCACTGAAGCTTTCTGGAAAAGGACAGGGAGAGAAATGAGAAGATAGGGACAAATCTTTTGAGATAGGGCTAACTGGGAGACCATCAGACAAAGCTGCTAACTGCTGTGCTACCAGAGACTGCTTACTCCCCCTCCATTTACCCACTGAGAGTCTGGCAGAATAGGTCAGGTTAGGGTTCAAACTGCCATAATTTAGCAAATGACTGGTATGTCCTTTATATCACACATAATAGGTTTGATTTCCTGATAAGCAGAGTTCAAGGTACAGGCATACCTTGTTATCTTTCAAGGACATGTTCCTAAAAGTGCTACAGTTAGCAATGAGGGACAGCAAACTACCTTTTCCCCTAATAATTAATGTAATGGATACTCTTGGTGTTTGTAATGACTTATGAGAGGCCAGCACATTGCTGCATAGTATTCCATTTATTCTCCAGTCAAATTATGCCTTAAAAATAAAATCTCAATGATACACATGCAAACCAATTATTAAATAATTGAGGTTGGATGGAATTTCAGGGGGTATCTAGTCCAGCATCCTGCTCAGAGCCAGGTCCCCTATGAAATCAGACCAGATTTCTCAAAGCTTTAGCCACTTGGGTCTTGAAAGCTCAAGGATGGAGACTGGTCATGTAATGCTTGTAGTGAGAAAGATTTTCTTTATAACAAGTCAGAATCTTCAGTTTCAACTGACACTCTCTGCTCTCCCTTCCATGAAGGGCCTGGCTTCATCCTCCCAGTGACCTGTCCATAGGCATTGGGGATACTACTGTTAGGAGCCCCAGAGGCCAGGTTGAACAACCCCCCTGCCACCCACCAGCCCCTCCTCCTGGGGCAAGTGCTCCAGCCCTGACCATTCTGGCAGCTCTTCTCTATCTACATTCACTCCAGTTCATCATTATGCTGTTTGTATTGAATGTTCCAAAACGGGACATTTCTTGGTGTCTTGACTATTCTCCTGATAATACAGCCCAGGATTTTGTAAGTGTACACTGCTGGCTAATACTGAGCTTGCTGTTTACAAAAACCATTTGTTCCCTTCAAAGACAAGAAGGATGATCCCACAGAAGATAATCTGCATTTCCTTATTAGCAATTGAATGCTACATAAAAACTATTAATATGTCAAAATTCACATACCAAAGACTGCTATAAATGTACTTCCAGCAGTTGTTTTAAACTAAGTATGATACTAGAAAAATACGTGGCTTTCCATCTGTTTTTCAGAACTTAAAGGAACTTCCATTAAGCTGCCTGCAGGCCATCAGGCATGCTTCAGTGCAACTGGGCAGCTCAGGGGAACTTTTATTAGAAGAGCAAAGGATGGAAAGACACGGTAACGGCAACAGCAGAGATGGTCATCAAAGAACACTAAAATGACTGACAGACAAGCAATGGGTAGGGGAGCACAAGTGGATCTGTCTTCTTTCAAATCTAAGATATGTAAAACGTCCTTTCCTAAGCAGTGACAGTAACTGGAACCACATTACCATTAACAGGAAAACAAAGCAGACAGTGAGAAGACCTCTCTTCATAAACATGACTTAAAAACCAAAAAAACTCAACAACTGCATTTCAGCTCTAGAGACAACTATCAAATAATAACGTGTTGTATACTAGCTGGTTTATTACAAGTCCTAAAGTGTAGCTATCTCTGTGTGTCATTATCCAGAAATGAAACATATACTGGTTCTAAAAATTATTTTCCTGAACTGTACAAGTCTTTCAAATCAAACAGAGAATCTTTTAAAGAGCAATAAACACACAGGAAATGGTATCAACAGCACAAGAGAATACGGAAGATACTTTCACAGCCCAAAACAAAATGAACAAGCTACAGTCACCTTATCCATGCTTATAAAAGCTTGGAGTCATAAATTATTCCTGAACAGATACATCACCAAGCTGCTTATGACACTAATGAAACAATCTCATTTCTCTTCATCTGCAAACAAGAAAAAGGTCAAGTGAATCTAAGCTTTCTATAAAGCAGCCTATCCCAATAAATTCTTCAGTTATCAAATTATCCTATATTACCTGCTGAGGCATGTGAAAAATGAAAATACTTTAAAAATGCAGTTAACTATTGTGAAAAATAATCAGTTAACTCCAAGCTGTCTCCATTCTTGAGCATATCTGCTTTCACAACATACTTTTCTGTATTTTATCAGTCATCTGACAAGTTTAACAAAATTTTTATAGACACAACTTTGCCTTTACAACCTAAATTATTAATTTGAGAAGAGCAGTATTGTGAAAAGCAGTTGAAAATAAAGAAAACAAAATACAGGTTTGAAAAGAAGAAAAGGAAGTCAGGATTCATTAATTATTGGGATACTAAAAGGCTTTGCAATACAAGTTTCCTGCATACATTCTAAGAAGAGTCTTAGATGTGACAGAACCATCACTTTTCTCCTGAGGCACCAAGAAGCACTGAAATTCATTTATTTTAGTGCATATCATTCTCAGAGTAATTAAATTTTCTGTTTCTCTGCTTCCTCTAATTATGTCCAGCTTTCTTCTTTCTTCCTACATATCTTTGTCTTAATTTTTCTCTTTTCCTCCCATTTGCTCTGTTCTCTCTCACCATTTCAACAACTCCTTCTTTAGCTGAACTATCATAATCCCTGCAACACCACCTAAGAAGTATAATTTTCCTTCTCCTTCTAGAGGACTTGGAAACAAATGTTTGTTCTTTTGGGTCTTTTCCCCTAATGGGACTTGTGGACAAGACACTCCTGATCTCTGAAAATTCCCTGTCCCAAATGAGCAGCATATCAAAGTAGGCATCTTTTTCTTGTGGAAGAAAGAGAAAACTACTACTCTGTGTATCCACTGTTTGTAACATTCCATCCCTGTCATTATCCATTCTTTCTAGGAGCCCTAGAATGCGGCTCTGTCTATTATGCAACTAAGGAAGCAACTGCAGATGCAATTCTTGTACCCACTGAAGAGCAAATGGAAAGTTTCTTCTGACATCTCATATTGTTAATATTAACTCCTTCGACAAAGGAACCCATTCACTGAACATTATGTTAAAAAACGGCTTCAATCCTTTGTATTCTTATGGTTTACAAGACTTCCATGGAATGGGGACCTAAATACTCATAGAAAAAGTTAATTTCCCTTTAAAATTGGAAGAATGAACTGTTGCACTTCAGTCTGGCCATGCTATTTACCAGTTCTGTATGAATATATTTTAGTCATGACTGAAAAGCAGTCTAGTTACCACTGCACTTCAGTTAACCTTATTTTGTGTGATGAGCAATTCTTTTTCTACAATAAGGTTTCAGTAGGAAAATGTGTTTAACATTTTTCCAAAGTAATTTAAACTCTATTCCACTCTGAGCTCCATTCTTAACATTCCATTCTTCTGCTGTTAGAGTCTGAACCAGGTTAGAACCAGACTTTAGGCTTAATCTGAAACCCCTTAATAGGGTAATACCTCAATTTGCCTTAATTCAGAATAGAGTCAGTCTTTCAGAAAACAAGAAACTCTGCACACTCTCAGCTGTTCTTGGAGATGCAGTGTTTATAGGTACATGACACTAAAGCATGTTTGTCTTAGCAATACTGATGGGATACACAGTCTGGTACTTTGACTGCTGTTATATAAATGGGGTGGAGTTTGGCTCGTATTTTCACATCTTTCCAATCTCAGAATTCCTGGTAACCATAAACAGACATTCAAAGGCAAGCAATAAACAGTGTACACTGCAAATGTGCATATAGAAATTGTACTTTAAAGAACAGTTACAGGTAAATTGCTTCAGGACATCCAGAGTGTTAGTTACTCCAAGATGTACTCCCCACAAAAACACCATGAGTATGGGTTAGGAATCTTCAATAGAAATTGTAGAATTACCATCCTGAAAGCAATATAAAGCATAAAGGTTTAATGAGTTGAAGGTTGTGATTTGCAGCACAATCTCAGGGGTGAACTTGTGCTGGGAACCATCACAGTGACACAGGCTCTACTACATTACAAGTATTAGAGATTTTTCACACCATGAAAAAGCTCTTGTGGCACTGAGGTTCCCTAGGATCACTCTGCCACATGCTAAAAAAGTATTTAAAGGTTTGAAGTCTATTAATATCAAATGAAAGCACATCAGCTATAAAAGCAGAGCAGAATTTCCCTGCAGAGGAATAAATGGAAAAGAATTCTTCTTACTGCCTGACAAGAGTTAAAGGGCCAAACATTTCAAACTGCAATATGTAATGAAGCAGTAGCCACATTACCTCAAAAAGGTCAGTGACCTAACCATAAAGGAAGTCAAGAATCTGATTGACCCAGATGCACACACATTGAAAAATACTTCCTCATATCAGACTATCCAGTGACTGTGCTGAATAGGATAACTGTCAATCCAGCAGTACTGCTGACAGGGAGAACACTACTAAGAACCTTATTAGTTATATTTCCATTTACTGAATCCCCATTGTTACAGGATGCTGGGGATTTACCGTACAGATGATTCTGCTTGGCAAAAGCAACATAAAAAAACACTCTGCAACTTTCCCAGCTAGAAAGTTAAAAAAAACATTCTCAAATTCATCTCTGATTCACTGGAAATTGAAGAGATTTACACTTACTTCCTGTTGGTGTCCAGTCTTGTGTTATCTCCAAGTACTTTGAAAATAGGTCTTAAATCATCACTCTTCACTTTAGTAATCTTTTAGCTGGGAACAAGCCATCCCGTTTACTAATTCACTCAACTCTCCTATCAGATGATTAACCAATTCAATTTGATCAGTTATTCCTAAGTGAGCAGATCTCATTTTGCCTATTTTTAGTTAATGATACAAGAATAGTGTCACCCCATCATTATTCATATAATGATTCTGAACTTACAGGCAGAGGACAGAATACTTATTCTTAAGTTCCAGGGATACAGAAGTGTAAACTGTCCTCCAGAGAGAAGCTTAAGCCTTACAGCAGCAGATTACTGGAATTAAGTCCTTAGATGAAGTAAAAGGTCTCTGTCATGGGAGTGAAGGTTTTAGGAAGTTAAGATTGAAAACACTTTTACTCAAAATAGGATCTCCACCCAAGCTTCCTGTTTTTGTCAAGGAGTTCACAGGCTCTTTCAGATGAGATTCTTTCTGGAATTTTTAATAATAGCTTCTCTTGCCAATGTTTTGGACCTTGCATAAAATGTTCTTCTTTAAAGCAGAGTAAACAAAAAACATTAGTGTCAAATTTGAGAATTACCATCAGTGAGAAAGCTACCAGTGGAGGTGACACCCTGGAGAAGTGAAGATAAAGCAGAAACACAGTACAGTTTTGGACCTTGTGCTCTATTCTCTGCTTTGTGCTGAAAAAGACTAAGTATGATAATGTAGGACTGTGGATTGTAGGTGACATGCATGAATATTGATAAAGGGAAACTGTGATTAGACTTAAGTCTATGAATGTTCAGATGTGGAGACAAATACCTAAGGGAATTAGTATTTCAATAAAAAGATGTTACTTCTAGATGAATAGTGCTAAGATTTGAAATTCAATTGGCCATGGCAGATTTTCTAACAGATGTCTGGGTTTTCAACAATGAAGGGCATTTTCCAAGACTCCACTCAATACTTAAGGTAAGAAGAATATAAATTAGACTTCACTTAGGTTTGTGATGAAGTTAATAACAGTGTATGTAGAGACTAGTATAAAGCTAGATCAGATTCATTCAAAAATACAATAAACTCTCTATATAGTCTTAGATATAGCCAAAAGTAACCATAGAGATTAGCTTGTTCGGATCCACACAAAGTGAATGACTTTCCTGAATTCTTGTTTGAATTCAAGTATGTTGGTAAGAGTAAAAAATACCTGCTTTGAGAGAAACAGTATTTCAGATACATGCCAAATTCTAACCAGAGATCATTCCGATGTGGCCTGTGGCTTAAACTCTCTAAACAATTTTCTTTGAACTTTCAAGGGACGTTCTCCCTTTCAGAATAATAAAAAATATCAAGCTAATTCAAGTCTGCCTCTAACACCAACACTGGGAAGACCCAGAAAATTTAGCTTAAAATTGCTTCTTCAATATAGAAGAAAATGCTTTTTATCAATTTCTGTTCCCTAGCCACAGAATGTAACACAACTCAACAGAACTTGCTTGTTTATATAAAATATAACGTCTTTCTGAAAGCAAATGAATATTAGTTATTTGCCACTTACCATGACACACATCATTATAAATTAATGAAAGAATAAAATGTTATACAACTGCAGATATCTTTCCCACCTATTATAGGTTTTTGGTTTTTTTTATTGGTGACAAGAAGCATCTTTTCCAAGTTTCCTTGCTGGACATTAAAGAATTACTTGTAGGTTGGTGAAGTTAATGTCTTTGACAGAATTCAGAAGTTATTACTTCTATGCCCTTCTTAGGGGCTTAAAAAAATCCAGAACAATTATTTCTCTGATTTAGGTAAAGTCATACGCATTTTTAGCATTGTAGGAAGCAAAACTGTCACTACACAAGTGCAGTAGCGTGTGCCAGGATTTTAGACCACTAAGAGCTACATTGTTGTACCTGTGCCATTACCACTCTTGTGTTTCTAAAACTGTGGCATCGTTGTATAGAATGCTATGTAATTTGGTACTTCTGTTTTATCAATACTTCTCTGTTACTTTCCAAATTTCCATTTACTCTATTATCTTATATTCTTGCTAAACATGAAAACCGGTCTCGCACATGAATTATTCTCTGTAGCACATGGAATGAATTTAAAGACTCTGACTGATCACGTCAACATTAAAATAGGACAAATATGTTGCTTTGGCACAGTGAAGTCAAATACAGGCCACAAAAGTTTGGATTACGCACAGACAACTCCCCTCTTCACCATTCCTTGGTATGCTATCATTTACACACACTCTACAACATAAAGATTCAAAAAATAAAAAAAATTCTTGCAAAATATATTTATTTAAAGTGAGAAATACAACAACTAGGCATGTGAGAAATTATTAAAGGCTGAGAAAAAAACTATTTTGTTCATTCAGATATTGCAGATTTACTGAATTGGAACATAATCCTTGACAGTTTGTACAACCAACATCTACAATGCAAGTACCTTTAACTCCAGTTTAGTTTAAGGCATCTTAAATTATTTTTTTTTACTTTGGCCTAAGATAACTACTGTTTGAGTGTTTTCCTAAAACACTACATTTCTCAGCTGTAACAGCATCTGTCATTCTTGGCATGGAAGCAAGCTCTTATACGAATGTGAGCAATCTTTTTTTGCTTCTTTAGAAATGCAGGGTATGTTCAACAACTGTACTATGGATCTATAGGAATCTAAAGCATGTGTTTAAAGAAATTCAATGCATCTCTCAGATCATGATCAAATACATGCAATACAATAAGATTAAGAAAATAAACAGCAGACTGAAGTATTTGTACTCTTACAGAGACATCAAACAGCACCATAAACTTTGTGGACAGGAAAGTAATTAAAATATACACTAGAAGGAGAATTATAACTTGCATATTCACTTTAATACAGAAAAGTTTATTGCTACTGCAAATATTTTGGTCAGACTTTATACTTTAAATTGCAACAACAAAAGCAACAATAATCAGTGCTTTGGTATTATTCTCCTATGAATTTCCATTTCTACAGCTCTAGTGGCATTTACAGGTCTCATTTTGAATTTCTCACTCACTTCAAATCAGTTTATGCAGCTTCAAAAAAAAAAAGAAATGCACAGCTTGTGACTGTTGAAAAGAATACTAAACAGCAAAATAAAGTTTAAGAAAAGAAAAAAGGAAGAAGAGAGATCATTTGACACTGAAGTGACTCAAGAAGAGAAAAGAAACCTTTCTACAGTACTATTTAAAATATGTTTCTTTCACTCTGTGTTCAAGAGTTTCGCTATGGAGTTTCAATAGCAAAATTTTATATGTGTGTCAAATAGACTGTGTTTAAAAATAAATTTTTTTCAAGTTTTTTTTCAAAGTATTGTTACTTCTATAAGTATTATTAGTTCTCAAAGTATTATCATTATTAGCATGCAATTTCTGAAACTGTAATTTGAAAAAAACCTACAAAAATGGCAAAAGGAAGAGGGCTTGAGCACAATTCAGTTGGTAGGGATATAACTTACATTTGTGTGAAGACCTAGAAAACTATTTATATGCATCAGTGTTGTATTGGCAAAACCTATTCTTCTTTCATTTGGAACAATCACATTTCAGTAACCTTCTTATTTCCTTATTTTAGGAGATTCTCCTTCATTATATTCCCTCCACAAACTGATACACAAACTTAGTTTTAATTTTGAAAAATATGGTTCTATCTTTCAAACAAATTCAGTTTAGAAGATTGTTTTTAAATGGTTCATTTCCTATTTTAGCATTAAAATGGGAGTAACAAAACAATGACTACTTTCTAACCATATTTAAGATCACTGAATTGGTATGAAATGTGCACACATGCAAGATCAACAAAGAATCTCTTTTCAGTGATTGCACATTTACGTATATAAAGTTATCTGACTGTCATTTCTTAGGAATGTACTTGTACACGAGTAAATGCTCTGGGAGTTTGCATTATGAATCATGCATTATAGTTTGTACTGCTGGCATCTTGGCATCAGTTTGAATATACAAGGATTTATTTTGTAGGGTGGCAACTGGAGTAGGAAGGCCAATGCAAGTAAGCATGAAAGCTGTTTGAACTGTCAACATTATGGAAAACACCTACTAATATGATGACAGAATTTCACTATTTAAGTGATGCTTAAGCATGTCTATTCACTTCATATATGAGCTATAACACATAAATAAAATCTTAAAGTGTGGCAGGCAAGTGAAAGCTAAGTATGTAGTTTGAACTGTAACATAATTTATATTATTGTCTTCCTTGAACACAGAGTGGAGTAAAAAGGCATTCTTACAGATCAAATATTTTCTGTTTAACAGGACACAAAAAGATAATTGATATGACTAGTAATTAGTGAGAACAGATGTGACTAAAATCTATGTATTTCTTAAAGACAAAAAAGGAATATTACTTAACATTTCTGTAACATTTTAATCTGGTAGGTGCTAAATAAGGTGTACAGAAAAGTTAAAATGTAAGCAAAAAAGTTAAAATGTAAGCAAAAAAAATTACAGAGCAACCAGTGTAATTTGGTTTTGTTTTTCATCACTAATACAGGAAAAAACTTGCCCTGACAGGTTTGTACTGTTAAACTGTTAAATGATAAGAACAAAGAAACAACTTGCAAGTATTTGCACTTTTCACAAATATTATTTTCCCCCCACAACTCAGTAATGCAAGTTCAATTTGACTAGCATCACACACCAGAGCTAAAATTATAACTTTGAAACCTACTTCCTTTTTTAGCAATTCCATTTTTGCATCCTATTGACACAACACCAAATAGCTGAAGATCTGAAATGTGGATTAAAAACATATTTCAGGAATGATAATAATTCAGAAGTTTGCAGCTCCTTTGTAAGTGTACTCAGCACAGGTTCATTTAAGTGAGTTGTATCTCATGCTGAGTATTTGGAGCAAAAATGACTGCACATCTTCTAGTGATGTGCTTCTCCGAAATGACGGAGGGTGGGATTCTCACAGAACAATAATAATGTAGCACAATCACAAAACTAGTAAGAATGTATATATGGATGGAAGACTTAGAGCAGGGCTAGGAAACGTAAGGTGATGGTGCTATTCATCCAGACTCCTGAAAGACAGAGCAGACTGATGAGAAGGATCCAGATTTCTAACATGAGATTAAGATAACTAAACTGCTAACATGGCCCAGTTATGCAAAAGACACAAAGTTCCAGGAATCCCTAAGGTACATCTAGTGGAAATTATGATATCATCTGAGATAGAGCAGGAAATCATCTGAAACATTATTCAGAATTCCAGTTATCTGTGTTAAAGTGAGGTCAAGATTAAAAGAAATGGTACTCAGATGTCCAAGAGAACAAGGAATCTATCCCATGAGAAGTCAAATAAGATACAACCTAGAAAAAACAAAGTCTGACTAAGATTTTAAGGGGACAAAACAATAGATAAATTTGGCTAATGCTATCATTGGAACACTGTGATATAAACCAGGAGAAAATAATCTTGAAACAGAAATTAAAACCCCATCTGAACATAACAACTAGAATGTCTTTCACTAGGAACAGTACAGTTCAGAGTTTAATTTCTAAAAAGATGGTTACATGAAATGACAAAATAATCAATGATCCAAAAGGCTTACTCTAAAAATGATGTTTATAAACCTTATAGGTAACTACTAACCACATTTGTAAGGTTTTCAGTTTTTTCTTCATTTAATAATGGAAAAAGAAGTATAAAAAAGACAATTACACAGCTAGAAGATTCTGAATGTTATATTTTAATTGCATTTTTAAAATTTGTTGAGAATTTGTTTGACTTTCACCAAAAAAATCCCCAAATTTGCTTATTTTTCCTCTTTTGTGGCATTTTGTTAAACTTATGCATCATATATATCAAGACTTGTTGCAAACAGTTCCGGACAAATTGGCATAACTTCCAGGTAACACCAAAACCTGTTTAAATAATTTGGGAGACTGAAAGGGAAAAGGACAAGGGTCTTAAACTTTCTGGTCGAGTGCTCCAATCATGTTATAAAAGAGGCAAAGCTTAAACCATTACCTCTTCTTCTAACAGTGTTCTGGAGTGAACTCAATGATTTTGAATGAGTTACCCATGTTCTAATAAAAACAGGCCCTTCAGGGACTTGAACAGAGTTCAAGCACCTCCTACCCCATCAAAATAAGCACTTAGCTTTCCAAACCAGGAGACTTCCGAGCATGCACAAGGACCTCTACCTAAATGTGCTCCAACTCGGAATCATTTTAAGTGCCTCTGAGGTTAGGTGGTGCTTGAGAACAGGAGGTATTGGTGAGAGCTCACTGCAATATCATCAGGGAAAATCTACCCCCAGATATCACTATGACAGCCTGTTGGAAAGTCAATTAACATGTGCAAAACCTGTACTTACCAACCATACATTACATTTTGAGTACACTGTGGTGGAATGGCCCTGGCTGGATCCCAGGTGCCCACTAAAGCCACTCTATCTCTCCCCTCTGCATCTGGACAGAGCAGAAGAAATATAACAAAAGACTCATGCATCAAGATAAGGACAGGGAGAGATCAGTCCCCAGTTACCGTCACAGGCAAAACAGACTTGACTTGGGGAAAAATTAAGTTATTACCAATCAAATCAGAAAAGGGTAATGAGAAACAAAACCAAATCCTAAAATAAATGACGTTCCCCCCATCCCTTCTTTCTTGGATTTAACCTTACTCCTAATTTTCTCTACTTCCATCCTCCCAGCAGTGCAGAAGGACAGGGAATGGGGGCTGCAGTCAAATCATCCCACATTTCTGCCAATCCTCAGTGGAGGACTCCTCACATTCTTCCCCTGCTCCAGCATGGGGTCCCTCCCATGGGAGACAGCCCTCCACAAACTTCTCCAGTGTGGGTCCTTCCCAGGGGTGCAGTCCTTCAGGAACAGACTACTCCAGTGTGGGTCCCTGTGAGATCACATGTCCTGACAGCAAACCTGCTCCACCATGGGCATCCCACAGGGTCACAGCCTCCTTAAGGCAATCACCACCCCTCCCATGGGCACCAGGTGGATTTCTGCTACACCACAGATCTTTTCTGTCCTTTCTCCCCTTTTCTCTAAAAAGACAAATCCAAGTTTCCTCTTCATTTGGGTTTGGCAACTCTTTCTGAGTTACTGCAAGCTAAAAGTTACTGTAGCTAAAATTGAAAATTTTGAAGGAGTATCATATCTTCCTACCTTCCGTAGTTTCATTAACCAGGTCCAATCTTTTGTATAATTGCATATCTAGACCTACATTGATTGAATTTCTGTCAGTTAAAACACTTCCAATCACGGAAGACAACAGAGATCATTTGAAAAAAAAAAGGAAAAAAGAAGCAGCATATAAGGCATATAGTACCTTGTAACAAAAACATTCCATTTTACAATCGGCCTTAGAGAAATGCTTAAAGGCTTGATGATTCTGCACTGGAGGACTGAGTAAGACTGATGGTAAAGCACAAAAGCTCCAAAACCCATGAATTTCTGAAAAGAGTCTATGCTAAACTCCTTTTACTCAGAAAAGCCATGTGGGACTTGACTTGTGTAGTTTTTGCTGTTTATGATGTGGTTACCTACATCTGAGCCTGTTGTGCAGACTCCCTTTATAAGTCAATGGAAAGAAACAGGTACCCTACAGACATGATTCCATTCCAGCACAGGCATTTAAAATTAGACAAGACTGACGACAGCCACAGTAAACACTGTACTAAAATCCATGCTGCATTTACTTACTTTGGTCAGAAGCAAATGTTTGAACTCATCCAAGCATAACAGTATACTGCATTTTAAAAATAATTCAAAAAATCACAAAATTCTGAAACAGTGGTATGAACAAAACTTCCCTTCCTCTTTTTGATTTTCTCCTTGATGAAAATTTACTGTATTTAGGGCCAGTCTGAGGAGGCAGGTGGAGAAGGGTTTTGAAATAGGTTTCCTTTATATTTTATACCACATAACTAAGGGAAAAGGGATTCCAGGAAATCTTTTAATGAAGGACTTAGTAATCCAAGTTTTATATGTTTTCCCAATCATCTTCTGAGTCTAATAAAAAGCTACAGAAATTTTTAAGTGTGATAGTTACAGTAAGACCTTACTCATGACATGATGTTGCATCATGGACAACATGGTTAAAGTTGGAAGAGAATAATCAGAGATTTGCAAAGTTATCCCTACCATAACTGACAATACAAATGCTGCCAAAAATTGGAAAATATTTGGGGTGGTATTCAAATCCAGACTGCAGAAATGTGAGTGTATCTAAGCATAGATACACTCACATGTTCACTCACGTGTGAGCAAAGTACCTAAGATCCCATTATATTAAATGTTCCAGATGCCAGGAAGCCAGGACAATGAAGTTAAAATGTAAAATATTCTTTAAATAATAGATATAACTTTCTCAGAAATGGAACACTGGTCATTTTTGCACTGGGGATTTTGTTTGCTGGGGGTGTTTTTTTTTTTTGTTGGTTTTTTTTTCCTTTTGAATCTAAACATGCTTTGTCTCCCCCACTTTCCTCCCACTCACACTCCACCACCGTAACTCCTTAGTTCCTTTTAATCATACAAACTACTTAGTCTTGAGTTTTTTTCTAATAGTTGAACTGTCAAGGTAGCATCAGGAAATAGATTTAAGTAGGGCATGGCATATATAATTTTAAACACATTAAATCACAGTAGAAGGTGGCACTACATTAATTTAAAAAAAGTTATAAAACTGAAAAATTTTAAAATAAAATAGCATGAAAATCCGCAAAATTCAGTTAACGTACTGACGAAAGGTATTACTTGCCTGGCTAAAATATCCAATTAACAACACGTTGTGTGTAAGCTTTAAGGTTTTTTCATAAAAGCATTCTCCCTATTTTACAGGATGGTTAAACCAAAACCTGTTGAAGGCAAGGAAAAAAATCCCCAATAATAAACAACCCAAACCAAAAGACCTATGCAAATGACTTCAGGCTTATCACAAAAGATACTTCTGCATTCTGAAAGGTCTATTCACAGTCTTCATTTTAGTAAAATAATCTTTGGAAGCAGTTTCTAAAACTGGATGTAACATTCATTTACATGCATCTGCCAAGTTTTTAAATGTTTTAGAAGCTAAACTAAAACATGCTGAAAATGACTCATTGTGGTACCAGAATACATACTGTAGGAAATAAGAACTCATTTACAAGTGGGAGAAATACACTCACACTTCATCTGTGGGAATTCACTAGACTTCGCTTCCAGTAAACATTATATTTTAAAATAATCACGGAAAGTATGTTCTTTTAACTGAAGTTTATGAAAAGATTTAGACAGCTGGCATAACAAAAGAGACTTACAAAGATAAATGTAAAACTGTCTTTAAAAATAATTAGTAATTCTGCCAAAAGATATCAATTAAGCAATAAAAAAGGATTCCAATTTTTTTTCCTTATTCTAATGGTTAAACTAAAACTGTTTAATACAGTTGTTCAGTATAAATAGATGACCATTTGAGACAAAGGACAAAAGGAAGATTTGATTATTTTACAAAGTAAGAAAATGCAGGGCAGAGGGACAGCCCTGGCAGGCAAACAAATTACCATAAGGTAGCCCTTTTCTGACTTGGAGCATGTCAACTACTTTTGTAGATCTGCACATTTTAGTAATACAGCTACCTTGCAGCAAATGCACTACTTCAAACAGTTTCTTCTTTCTTTGAAATGAAGTCATCTGGCACAGAAAAAATAAACCTGAAATATACCCCATTTATTTATGCGTATAGAGTACTTTGAAAACAACAAAAAAGAACTCTGACACAGACAATTAGACCCAGATTTCACAACTTGTGACTGGGAGCAGTGTCATAAAGGACAAACCTAAAATCAAAAAACCCAGCCTCACTAGCTTCCATAAAGTACCTATCTGTAAAAACAAAAACCTTCTAGAGGAACATGCAAGAGACAATAAAGATACAGGATTTCCTCACCTGGTTTCAGGTCTAAAAATCTTAGAAATAAGGTATCAATAAAGGCTATATTCCAGCAATACCGGGCATTTCACAGACAAGAGATTTTCATTGACCACACTTTACTTGCCCTTTACCATTCAGAGAAACCCTCTGTCACGAGTGTACTCTGAGGTTTAGGAGTCAGTTAATTACCTGAACCGAGCAGCTTATCAAGACAAGGGAAAGACTATGGTTTCTAATTATTTTCATCTACTTACAGTACTATTTTGCACAAATAAAACCTTTTCCCCTTCCCATAGTGTTTTGAGTGGGACAAATTCTTTCATTCTCTATAACCCACAACCAATTCTAGTGACCCCAGCAATACATCCAAGATAAAATGGGAAGATTTAGCTTTTTGAAGCATGTTGAAACTTATGATCTAGATTATATTTCTGGAATGGAAAAGCTTAAGATCTTAAAAAAATCAGAGCAAACATTAAGCAAAATTTCAGAAGGGATGAATCAGTGCACTTCTGTATCTGTTTATCCATGGCAACACTTTCCATGAAACAATTAGAATATCTATGAAAACAATTTCAGATGGCAAGTTCCACATCAAAGCTTAAACTAGATTATATACATACACATGCAGCAGTATTTATATTAAAATGTTAGCCAAGAGCTGCAGCATTTTGACAACATATCCAATTTTTAATTTTAGAAGAGATGTACAAATAGGCTTGTAAGTACAAGTATGTACACTTTACATGTACATTATGAAATCCAACATTTTATATAAAGACTAAATGCCTGACAGGTTTTATGTAACGCCCAAGCTTCATCTCAAAGGAACCTATTTCTAATTACATTTATTCTTCCGACTAGACTGCCACTTGATGGAAAAAGTTTACCTCCTCTTAAGAGAAAGTTTCTCAATTTTGTTTATTCCACGGGTGAGAAGCTGCAAAACTCTGGCAATTTTTTTTGCTGCTGGAGTACCTCAAAGGGACACACACCCAGAGTGCACCTTCTCCACGCTTGATGAGTCAGCAGGGTGGTCTGCGCAGCAATGTCTCGACTTGACAACATTTGTTTCCTTGCTAGTACAAAAACCTACTGTTAAACAGGGCTCACAAGAAAGGATTGGCAGTATAGACACATGAACAGGATCTTTATGGATTCTGCCCAGTGGTAAGAACTGCAAGAGCCCTGTATTGTTAGTCATAAAGCTCCTTGATTTAGTCTTTCGTATGTACCCCTCCTTTCCATCTTGGTTGGGTTTATTCAGTCCCCAGGTTCTCTGTCCTTGCTGCCTCTCACCACACTCCTCCCAAAGAATTAGAAGTCCTCTCCCGGCTCACCAGCAGCCACCCCCAGGAGCAGACCAGCATATCTGCTTTCACACTGTGCTCCCCTTGGGGGCCCATCCAGAACAAATGTTCCCATCTCACATTGGTCTTGCTAAGGTTCTAAGTAACTTTTTTTTTAAAAAATCTGAAACCAGCTTCCCCTCACTGATATCATAAATAGCTCAAAGTAGTACCACCCTCTTGGTACCCCCATAATTCAAATGTCATGCCACAGCTAAGTGTCACTATGCCTAAATGATGTTTGGTAAAAATGTTCTAATATCTCACACTGCCACCCTACAGCTACCCAAATCAAGGTATTCCTTAGGAAGCTCTTGAATTCTGGCTACCTGTGCCTTGAACATTAATTGCACATTCATTTTTCTGGTTTCACAGAATATTCTCACAGAATTACCCATACAGTCATATAAGTAGACACATTTGTGCCTTTAGATCATTTAGGTAGAAACACCAACAGCTGTAAAAATTACCCAAGTAGCTTTGCACTGAGTAAGTAAATTGACGGGCATGGCCTTCCCCCATCCAGTATGTGATGCAATACTTCAGTACTGAACACATACAGTCTCAAAAAAAATTTACTGGTGTCCCTGAATGTTAACAACTCTCTGAGTCAACTGTGACAAAGTCTGGGATACATTCTTCAGGCAATCTTATCTAGAAAAAGACTATACAAAAGGGAAATCAGCCCTCCAATCCCGGTCTTGCCATTCCTTCCTCATCAAGGCACTGGTCACCACACATGCCAATCTCATGAAGAGAGAAAGCAACAAAACAGCTGCCAAGGACTTGCATGGTTGTTTCACAACTGTGAACAGTGGACTCACCAGCTGTGAGCACTACACATAGATATTGTACATCACTCTATTTTGGGAAGTCCTTGGTGAGTTTAATTAGGCATATTCAATGCTGGATGGACTAAGGTCCAGGGCAAACAGTTTCTTGTGGCTTATGGTGTGAAAGTACCTTGGCTCACTGATGTATATTGTTCTGGGTGCCTGTGCATGAACATACTATGATGGTCCTTCATTTATTCACAGTTCTTCATCCGTTCATTTACAAATTAACTACCTGTGCTCTATTCCAGAACCACACACTGCCATTTTCCCTATCTGTAAGAGTTACACACAATAGCTGCCACCACCACGGAAATGAGGACCAGCCTAATGCTTTCTTCAGTTATATCTAGTATTTTCTCAACAGTTCCAAGGTGATTCTGCAGAAGACAAGCTCTAGCCAAAACTTTGCTCAAAGCTCAAAACTCATCAATGTTAAGTCTTCATATCCAACATTTCAAAGTTTATGATGAGGTTTTAACATCACAAAGCTGTAACTTCCTTCTCACACCACACAAGCATGTATTTGGACCCTGTTCTTCCAAAGTCTGCTAACTGGAAATGAGTATAGCATCACATCCTTTTCCAGGAGGTAATCAGAATGATTTCAACCCCTTTTCCATGGAGTAACCACAGACTGAGAACATAATTACAGAAGATAATTACTATTAAAAGGAAACTCTTATGGTTTTATTAGTCTTTAATATAGTACTACACAAATAGCCATAATTTGAAGATCAACATTTTTGTACAGACACACAGAAAATACAATACCCCTGCTTTGAAGAATTTAGCTTTTGAATTGGCATTATAATACACTGTTTTGGTAAACATACTCAGTTAACATTCCCTGCCTGTATTTATGGTCATGTTATTATCTGCAACCTATTTTTCTTCTGTATTCTAAAAAACATATATTTGGGAACTTCCTACAAACAGGTTCTTTTCTCACATGCCACTGAAGTGTTAATGCTTTGGGTTACTTAATGCTGGCAGGGACTTCACACACACATTTAGTCCTTCAAGCTCAGATGGTTAGGAATACTCCACAGACATTATTTGCACAGGTAACCTGATATATGTAATAAACTTTGAAAAATACAAAAAAACCCAGATTAATAATTTCTTCAGATAAAAGCTTTCATTTGTATCTTGTCATTACATCCAGTGTAATGTACCCTTTTCAAAGCACACGCAGTAAAAAGGTTGAGGAGTTCCCTGTGTTTCATAGTTTCTATTCTACACAGAATGGCTGTAGCATATCACAGGAAAGGCATACGTAGCCTGATAAAGCTGGCTCCAACTGCAGCCAAAAGTGTTTTGAGAAAAGCAAGAAAAACTTCTGCATATTCTGTATTTCTCCCTAATCCTCTGCCACTAGTGTTCAACTATTTCTCACTCGAGCATTTCCTGAAAATGGATATGTTTTCTACCTGTAAAGTGATTCTCAAATTTATCTTGAACTTTTCCAGTCTCGTTTTGAACCCATGTAAAATTTAGTACCTGAAACATGATTTGGTAAGGAGTTACAAAGGACCCCTACTTGTTCATTCTGGCAGTGCTCACCATTAAAGAGAAGTTGGGTGCAGTGAGTCACAAAACTGGGTGTGTACATGAGGAATAGTAATACAATCAAAGCAAAATCATGGACTGCAGTGGAAATGTCAACCCAATAATTTAAGAAATATATATAAGCAGCAGCACCACCACCCTTGTAATGCAGAATCCCTCTTTGAAGGAATTTGCAACTGCTTTCAAATTTGTTCTCAAAGGACATTATATATTTCAACCTTTCCAGGGTAGCAAAAAACCCCTTAGGACTTAAAAGAGTAAAGAAATAGTTTCTTAGGTAGTCAGAATAGCCATTGCAGAATTTTAACAATTTGTCTCTACTAATATTTTAAAATTAAAACATTTTGGCTAGAAGGAGATAAAAGGTAAAATGAGAATGTCAAGGCTTATGGAAAATCTTTATGATATGAGGATATGTTGATACTACAACTTTTCCAAAGCACCCCTCAGAGGCTAAAAATATTTTGTGAGAACTATTTTTTAGGAGCTGGGGCAAGAGCAACTGAAATAAAAGGTTTTTAGAGCTATAAATATAATCATTGAGCATTCCTTGCACAGTAAGAGAACAAACTTCAAAGCCTGTGTTCCAGATGTAATGAAGCTCAGAAAGGTCAGACATCAGACTAACTCAGCATTCCTGTGAGTCTTGATGTAGATAATTCTTCAACATCAAGACAGTTACAGTTACGAAGTGACTGCTTACAGGGCTCAAAGCATTCATTCTGCAAGAACACTATCTTAGCTAAGAATGTAAAATTTTAAGATCCTGATTAGGAATCTAAGAACCAAAACCAACTAGGCATGCCTTAGCAAGTGTGCAGTGCTCCCAACATTACTATTTATCTCTTTCATCAAATCAGTTAATTAGGTTTTTCTCCTCCTGTTAATTAAAATGCATCCTAGAATTATCTGTTAAGATGTAAAGTGTTCAAATGAACATATCCTCAGAAGAAAAGGAAGAGAGTAGGAGCCTCCCTAGTCATTTCTGGAGAAACACAGGATGCATAGACTTTTTTTGTTACGTATTTCAGTGCTGCTTCTACAGCTTGGAAACAAACCAGACCTAGTCACCTGGGAAATGGACTTTTTCTTTGCTTCTCCATCATATTATTGCTCTTGGTTCTTTCACTGACTTTCTTGCGTTGATTCTGAATCTCCAAGAGGGTGTCTTTCAGCAATTTCCATGACATTCATTAATTTTACCCTTTTAGCTGTACCTCATATTTAACTTTCTCATCAGGAGAACAAGATGAAGGTAATTTTATGGGAAATGTACAATAGTTACCTTGGCTAGGGCTGAAATCCAAACAAAGTCTAATAATGCCATTGAAGGGCTTGGCTTTATTCTGATAGAAATTCTAAGTGTTAAAAAATTATGCATACAAATCTTACTACAGAAGTCATAAATTAATACAGCAGCAGCAAATTATTGTTACCAAAAAAGCATTTTGGAAAACACTAAAAATTAATTGAAACTGAAGATTTAAAGTGGTAGTGATTTTCAAGACCTACACAGCTCTTCAATTCAACGGATTACAAGGCACTTCATATACAAACATAGCAGCCATGTGTAGGGAGTAAGAAGTTCTGACAGTAGTTTTTATCACAGGGTGATGGCAGCTTTGCCCAAGAAATATTTTGGCCAGCAGTTTTCAGAATGGATTTTTTAAAATTCATTATTGAAATCTTCATTTGATACAAATATTCTTGAAGAGATAACATGCACCTATTTAAATATTACTAGTAACTCCAGCACATACATACATAGAGTTAATAATTTTAGTATTAGAATCCTGTCACTGAAGTATGCAACACCCAGATTATAAAAAAGTGCTCACAGAAGGGGAAAATAATTAGTTTTAATGTTTCTGTTAACAATGAAAGTATAATGTAATAAATGAAAATCTAATGATGAGGTTCTTGCATGTTCCACAGAGATTCTAAATGCATTCTAACATTTATTTGTTCACTAAATTTATCCAATTATCTTCGCACCTAAGACAGTCCTCTAGGCTTGTGTACAATTAATAAGACATAGGGACCATAATTTAGTCTAATTTAAAAACCCATTTGATTAATAGAATTTATCCCCTCTCTCCCATCACCTAAAAAGTTTAAGACAGATGACTAATATCAGCATCAACCTCACTCCAGATGAATTCTAAAATGCACCACAATTATGAAGAACGAAAAAAATAGGGATAAAAGATTCAAATTAAAAAGATTATGGAGAGACTAGAATAAATCTCTAAGTTGCGTAGTCAGCTTGCATCTGACTGGAAAGAAAAACATTAAATGTGTAAACACAAACATGCAGACAACTTTTTGCATACTTTTCTTAATCTATGAAACACAGACAAATGTTATCAAGAAATGTCAATGATCTTTATTCAATTTTGGTTTTTATTTGAGAAAAGCATTTCTTAACTTAAATAGCAGAAATACTCCTAAAGGTATTTTGACCTGTAGCAAATCATAATATTATAAATTTAATTATAAATTTACATTATAAATTTAATAACTTTAAAAAACTGAGCTATGTACCTCAATCCAGAAATGCTTAAATAATACAAAATACTTTGAAATCTTTATAGAACTAACCTAAGGCTCTAAATGATTTCTGTAGTCATCACCCTGACTTAACACAACTACAGAAATATGGTTTAAAATTCATCATCCGTGCATCTGTGCATATTCAAATAAGACAAAAAAAGTACATACTTAAAAATATCCTATTACCCAATGGACAGAGGCAGGAATTTAAACCTCTCACTAGCTTTTACAACACCAAGAGTTTTTATGCATAGTGTCCACTGCGAAGTTGAAGGAATAGCACTGCCATAACACAATTTCCTTGCATACTTGTTTTCCATTCACTGCATACCTATTTTGTTTCTTTCTCTTCATTATTCTACACTTCTCACTTTATCATTACAAAGACAGGAAAAGAAAAATCACTTTACGTACATCATGTGAGCAGCAATCGGCTGTTAAAGAGTACAATTTTTTTTGTCACTAAGAAAAAAAGGTTTTGTAAAATCACACTAACTATGAACTTCCCTTGTGTTCCCAGTAATTCTAGAATTTTTAAGCCAGTTTCCACTGATATAGCTGAGTCCTGGGAAAAGATATTATACTCCTTTTAGAGGAAATTTAAAGGAAGTCAACAATCAAAGGCAAGAGATGGTTCTTGTAAGTGAAGTGCTCTAGGTATGAGTTCACCCCATATTAGACCTCTGAGTTCACTTTAAGAAAAGGAACCACTTAAGTTTGACATTGAACCTTACAGGAAACTAGAAAATTTAACCATCAGGAACAAACCCAACAGCAAACCACAGTGCACTTCTACTTTTTTGGTGTTGGTTTTTTTTGGTTGGTGGAGTCTTGGTGGGTTGGATGTTTTTTCTTTCGGCAATGGGAAGTAACAGATTAACAGTCAACAGTTTGAAAATAACACTCGAGGAATATTCAAAAGAAGGAAAAGCTGGAACATATGTAGCATCTATACTTAACTGCGTTGATGATGGAGCTGTTACAAAATTGCTGTCCTCAAATATCAAACAATTTAAGGTTTTTGGCATTGTTATAGGTAAATGAAACATGGATTCTTAGACAGAAATTACAGCTGCATAATGGCAAAGGGAGCAACAAAACTTACGTCCTGACATCACAGTGATCTACTTTAAGGTTGAAACAGCAGATCCTTTCTCAATATAACTCTTTAATGAATATTATCACTTTGGTATTTTCTTGGCATTTGTAAATAGCTGTTCACAGAAAACTACCACAAACGTGTAAAAAAAAAAGAAAATAACTACACTTGACTAGAAAATTGGGTATTAGTTACACTTCTGATCACAAGATATGCCAGGGGCTTTATTTAACCACCATTCAGGCCAGTCAACATTCCACATACTTCTGAAGCTTTCAAACATGTTTGTTTATACAGATTATGATACCAGTGGTAACTACGATGAGTCACCTTGTTTTTACTAAAGTAGAACAAGCTGTTATAATCACTTAAATACAGAACTGGACAACACAGGTTTTCCTTTTTTATCTTAGGGGGTTTCTGGTGATATTAGAAAATTTCTTTGTTCCACAGAACTGTCACATGTGAGTCCACAGTAAATTCAGAACTTGGAGTCTTTTAAGTTAAGGTATTTATACCATCTCAACATGCCAGTTAGTTACTTTGCAGTTCAGTTAGGTAAATGATTTGGAATGTGGAGAAATTCATCGTCTTGACACCTGTAATATGGTTAGAAGTGGGGCAGTTTTGAAGGGAGGCATCTGCATTTCAAAAAAGGCTAGTAAGGGTTTTCCATGTTCCCAAGCAGAAAATAATCTTCTGAGGAACAATCTACTTCTTCAAACTCCAAAACCCAGCATTAATCAACTTATTAATTTATTTAACATGAGGAAAGGAGAGTTTTACTTAACTGGAGGGCTTATCACTCGAAAAAGCTGTAAGAGCACAGAAGCTTAAGTTTATCAAACAAGATTCCTATATTTCTAATAGCAGGGGAACTTTCCTCCTCAAAATAAAGCAACAATATGAAAAAATGACACATTACTAGAGTGGGAATACAGCTGAACAGAAAAGTATTTCGTCCATGGTTCTTAAGTTTAAAAGCAAATACAGAAGAATCGCAAAGTTAGTATTTTTATTAAGTAAAAGTGCAAACTCAAATTATGATATGCAAGACTGATTTTCAAGAGTTTCTAGTGCATATATGAAATCCCCATGTCTTAGTATATCTTACCACAGTGAAACGTACGAGTCTCATTAGAAAAAAACCCATGTTGACTCATATTAGCATTTTATTTTGACTCAGGAGATCTGCTTCAAACAAGTTTCCTGGTCCTCCCCACTTAAACAGCTTTGATTTCCACATTGTGGAGTCATCATCTCAGAGTTTGCAAACTGAATTCCTTTTTGACAACCCAACAACCCCTACAATGTGCTCGAACCACTAAAAGGCATTCTGCACCCTTGGGCCTGTTCAGCTGAACTAGAATTAATCTGAAATCAAGCCCCTTAAACTCATCGTGGATATCAAGTCCTCTGACCCATCTCATTTGCTCTAGAATTACCCCTATTGTTTCACATCATCAGTTAGAAATCACATTTTTTCAGTCCTTAG
This sequence comes from Corvus brachyrhynchos, assembly GCF_000691975.1. Lineage (NCBI taxonomy): Eukaryota > Metazoa > Chordata > Aves > Passeriformes > Corvidae > Corvus > Corvus brachyrhynchos. Next base: position 702,841 of record NW_008237609.1, read on the forward strand.
GCAATGCTATTTCTTCGGTAGTATCACCACTGCAATTTAGAAGCTAGACATAAAAATTAAAAGCTTTAATAAATTTGTTCCTATGCTTAAGTTAACAACATTTTAACTGATTACTGCTTGTAATTAAAAATGCTTTAGAGCAAAGAAGGTTCATCTAGTACTTCCTTAGAGTAGATGACTAGTAGCACAGTCAGTTAATGAACTGATCTCTTCCTTTAAAAAAAAAATTGTATTAAACAACAAACTAAATCCAAAATTAAAGACACATGACAAACTTAACCTGAACAACTTTGATTACTATCCATAGTTTTACATTACCTCATAGTTTACCACAGCTAACATTCTAAATTTACAAAAATTAAGGAAAAGGTACTATGGAACGTGAAAGTAACACTGCTTGTAAATAGGCAAAAAATCTACCATAGTTTCTTTCTCCATATGAACAGAATTATACATTTGTATAGACAATAAATTTTACACATGGAGTATGAAAGACTGAAAAGAGACAGTAGTAAGAAAAAAAGTATGTAACAAACATAAATGTTCATGACTGCTCTCTATCCAAACTTCATAAAAACTATTATTGAAGTCATCTTACAAGATGATTTTCTACTTTCAACTAAAGAAAAAAACCCCACAGGTTCAGAGTTTGACCACTGCTACTGTACAGTATACAATCCACATTCTTGCTATGAAATGAATAATTATGTTTCCTTGCCTCTAAAGGATTGCAGGAGAAATACCAAACTTTCATCTTGTTACTGCATTGATAACAGGAAAAATGTACTCCCAGAATTAAGTGTGTAACTTCATTTAAACAACGAATTTGTACTTCAATTTGTTCTTTGTAAGCAAAAAGCTAGTCCTTCCTCCTACCTACACCTCCTAGATAAAAACACTGTTATACCTTTAGATTTTTATATGTTTTTTAAAGACACTTACTGTTCTAAGAGTTGATCATATTTTCTTAAAGAGTCCTTTTCAGCAATAACTGCTCTTTCTTTTTCAGCAACAGCATTATCTCTTGCTTCTCTCAAATTTCTGAAGGAAACAAAAATTATTCTGTTAAGAATCTGTTAGAAAAAAGACTGGTTTGCTTCATTAATTACTGCTCTCTGATCTGAACTTCAATACTACATTCTTCAATTCTCACGGAATGACAGAAGGGTCTGTCTATCTATTCACCTATTTAGTACAGAGCGTTTACTTAAGGTTACTTTCATATATACCAGCAAAGCTTCCAGTTCTGAAATTCTAAAAAACAATTATCAAATCACCTATTCATATGTGGAAACATGTAACTCTAATTATTCTAGAATATTAGAACTAAAAATTACTTGTTTTTTGCAGGAATTAAATAACTTCCAATGATTTTGCTTGGTACTTTGCTAGTAATGGCAGGATTGCTGTCTGCCTAGCGGAGATGATTCACAACTTTTATGAGAGAGCAAGAAAAGTTTAGGTGAGCACAGAAATGCTACTTCCACATACAACTAATTGTCTAGTTACTCTGATAGATAGGTTATTACATATCATTGATGTCTCCTGGATTTTATTGCTGGCAACATTTTTGATCTGCGAAGAACCACAAAAGAACGTTTTATTACAATCAATTGATCAATTGATACTTTTTTTTTTAACCAAAGATCAGTCAAGATGTTCAAACTACCTCAATCATTAGTTTACTGACACAAATGAGAACAGCAGGATATTTAGAATAAAACATACAGTTTTTGTGTTAAAAAATTGGCACTAGTTATTAATAGACTGTTATGCTACAAGCAGGCTACAGATCAACACTGCAGTAGACTGTACTGAGGGGAAGCCCTGCTTAGATACTGTATATAACCTCTGTGTTCAATTTTTAGTGTAACACAGCACCAGCCAATTTGCCAGAGCTAACAGTGGTTGTTGAGGATCAGACATCTGTGTTATGACTGTTTTTAAGGATTTTACTCTACTGCCGGTTTGCTTCTATGACGAACATTCATCAGCATTTGGAACATATTAGATGATCTTAAAGATTCCTTTCAGTTTTGTTTTATCTAAAAGGAATCCTATTCATATGCTACAAACGTGAGCAAATTCAACCACAGCTGCAAGGCAAGCTAAAACCATGGCTAGCAGCAATGACTAGGGGGTTTCACTTCAACACCACATTCTTCATCTAAACTAAACTGCTAATGTGGATGCAACCAAGATCTTCCCACTGAAGTTTCTTTTTCTCCCTCTCCCCATAGCAGCTTTCTGACTTAAGTCAAAGTGAAATTAAAGTCTCAGGCAAGTTTTGAAGAAAAGTGAAAAGTCAAGATATAAAAGAAAATCATTAAGCCCATGGAAATGTTAACCTAGGTCATTGTATACTAAAGGTATATAATTTTTGGTTTAAAGACTATTTCCTAGAATGAAAGTTATTGGTGGCACTTTTCTGAATTCAAAGGAATTCATACGAACAGGAAACAGTTACTTAGAAAAAATTAACAGCATTATGTAGCAGTTAACTGGCTATTGGAGAAAGATAACATAATTTTCTTTAAAAAATGAGTTACTAGGCAGAATTTAATGCAGAAATTTAGTGCAGAAATTCAGGGACTGACCTTAAGATCAGATTCTTTAAAACTGACTCATACAAAAATATGGGAACATAGCAATAAATTTCATTAATTTATTAATGATATTTAGATAACAATATTAAGATCAAGCATATTATGTCTTAAGAGTAGGAGTCCAGAGCTGTATCCTTAAGACCAGAGTAGTGGGAGTGGGATAAAAATTAAACAGTAGGAAAGATACAGAGACTCATTTAGAGAATAAACTATTTTGCCTAGCTGAACAACTAATCAATTGAAAATGCAATAGGTGGAAAAAGTACACAAGTGAGGTACTATTCAACCAACAAGACAACAACCACAGATGTGAGGCAAATTCTGTTGAAATACTCTCTTTCCACAGAGCCAGGGCACACACCAGTGATGCTGCCAGATTTTGGTTGTGTGATTGCCATTTCAAAGGAGGTGAAATGGCTGCACATGAGCAGCCTTATCAGGTATCTAGCCAGCCTATCACAAAAGTGAAAGTAACCTTCTGAAATGGGACAGAAATACTATCTAGAGGATCAAGAATGGGCATGGGGGGGAAAAAAGGTGGGATGAGGACAGGCGAGGCAGCAGCTCATGGGTGTGTTTATGAAGTTTTCGAACAAACATCTTGGCGACTGCCATTTACTGCACTTTGTCACATCCCTAAACTGTTCCAGAGTGCACAAACTGGATTCTAGTCAGATTCAACCAAGTCAGAAAAGGTGCTCAGGGAAAGCATCTCACATGCTCAAGACTACTAAATTGTGTTTGATCTATGGGAACAGACTACAGCTAATCCAATGTCAAACCTCTTGCAGACATTCACATGCCCTGTGAATTCACTCAGGCTTGCTACTGCAAACATAGCCCATGCTTACAACAACCATTCAAGTGAAACTGATGCCAAAAAATTTAGGCATTAAAGCATCACCTTTTTATTAGTGGCCCCCTCCCGTTTTAGTTTCTTGATTCATCCAAGTATAAAGTAAGTGCCAATAAATTCAAAGGAACTATGAGGCTTGGCAAAGTGGCAAAGAATTTGAGCAACTGAGTATTAGATTAGTTTAGCTGTAATACCATTCCATGCTTTGAGCAGGAGGATGAAACCAGCACCTTAACTTTATTTTCAGCCACAAACAGCATCTCATCACATTACACAAATTCAGTGCAAATTGTTTAGCTCACAATTTGAGGTTTCATTTATCTTACCATCGAGGCAGACTGCCTTATGGTGGAATTTTTCGGTATATTATAGAAAGAGCATATGCTAGAAAGCCTTTTTATTTTTTTTTTTTGCAAAACATGTAGGCAAATCTAAGGGATTTGCATTTCAGAAGTAATTATTTCAAAATGAGGAACAAAACTTCTGTAAAGCAGTTCCAGATACAAGTGAAATATCTTTCAGTAGCTTTCTCAATGATATACAGACCCATGTCAAATTTCCACAAGGAGTGCATGTTTAAATTCATACTTTGTAATTCAAAAGAGATTTGCATACAGGAAGTGGTGTGGATGTATATGTGTGTGCATGTATTTTACTCATACTTGCAAAACTACACAATGATGTAATTGTTTTTTAATTAGAACCTTTCCACTGACTGAAAGACAGCAGAAGTTGTGTTCTTTTTCCACTCTTCCCAGCAGTAACAAAACTACCTATTAGAGGAACAGATGCTGATGCCACAAATATTTTATTACTGTCATTTCCTCCTCCATACGACACATTCAGGACATCTACAGTGAAGTTAAATTATTAAACACTCCTCCCATTTTAAAGGAATAAAATGGGCAAAAAATAAGCTAAGAAAGAAATTTGGTGCCAAAGGTCCAAATCTCTCCAATCCCTAAAGGCTTATGTATGTGCATGTAATTCCATGGTATTCATCTGGATGGCACACATACAAACTCAGTATGCAGGTCTTTGCAGGACTAGAATCTTCCTCAAAAGAGAATTTTAAAGTAATTTACAGGAAGTAAATGCTTTTTTTCAATCACAATGCTCTAAAAAAATCTCAACTAGATTTATTTCATAAAGGATGAAGTCTTCTCTCTTCTACGTTTTTTCTGCCTTGTTTTTTTTGCATCAACAGCTTCTCTTCTGGATTCCTGGCACAGCTTCAAGATTGCCCCTATAGCATGACAGGTAAAGTCATCCTGTATTAATTAACTAACACTATACATCTCAACAAACTTCAAACCACCAATGCTTATGTAGAACATGAATTTTAATAATCCTTTTCAACTGATCATGTTGGATGTCCATCATTTAGTAATAAATTTAACAACATATACTTACTGTACAAGTACAATTTCATTTTAGTTTTTACAAGATTCCCAACAGTTTTACAACTGAACTTAAATTCTTACATTTTGAACACCTTTCAAAGAGTCAGTCAGCTAGGATTATACCTAAGCACAAAACAGTGCTTGGTCATTTCTCCCCCAATTAGGTTATTGCCTACACCTTACCTACCTGTTTTCACGTTCATACATCTCTTTTGAAGTGCTTCTTAGTTGCTCAATTTCTTGATTTGTTTTCAATCTTATTTGTTCCAACTCTTCATTGAGTCTCTTTTCATATTCTGCTTTATAGTGGTCTCTGTAAATAAATATATTGCACAGGTCAAAATATCAAAACTTCAGGTACAGCTTTACAAGAGCAGAGTTCTTCTTGATTTTACATTTTATTTCAATCTTCAGTCATTTACCTCTCAACAACTTAAAATACTTATCAGCCTATGTTGATACATAAATTAAATGAAAATCAACCAGGAATAAATAATATTTAACTGTGAATAAACAGAAGTTTTCTGCACACAGATTTAAACTTTTTAAAGTAATGTAATATTGATTAATCACATAACTTTAACATTCTTCCAGAAATTCTTTGTCAGCCTCTACTCAAGTGCTTATATTAAGTAATCACTTAATTCCTCACTTTCTTCTTCATCACTGGGTAAGGATTAATTAACTTACTGACTTGCAATGCTGCCATGCCACTAGAAGACTTCTTTGTGTACTACCTGCACCTCATGAGGGAAAAAACATCACAAGAAACACTGCAGATTAAATGCAGTGGAGATTTGTAAAGTCAAAAAACCTCAAGATTTGGGAATTTATCCCATCAATGTGACATACAAACTATTTAAAACACAAAGTTTTTAAGCAACAGATATCAGAACATATCAGGACAAAAGAATTTCATTTCAGAGAAATACTGACATCTTTTTGTAACTTTGGAAGTTACAGATTGCAGGGAATCTCATAAAGAATCTCTCCTACAAAAATAGGGTTATGTTGTAAGCACTTAATAGTTAAGGAGTGTCAAGACTTTATAGCATCTAGTTAATGTTCAAGAAAAATCAATCAGCAGTAAGCCACTGGTAAAAATCACAGGTTTGGAAACAAAAGCATATTATGAAGATATGTGCATTTACAGCTGTAAAAGGTTTTAGACTTCATTTGATTTCCAATCATGTGATAGCCCATAATTTTTAGAAATCAGTATGTGAGCTGGTCAAAAACTCCCTCACATTAACTAAAAGCTGCGAAATATTAAAATGGAGAGTGCAGGCTGACCAGGTTTTCCTGTTTTCTTTTTATTCAGACACTGAATTTCAGTTGACCCTTCAAGGCAAAAGTAAACTTATTTCTTCTTCCTCAACTGTGCCACACTATAGCAAACACTGTATGAAGACCTTTTACACAATAAAGAGGTTTATCATAAAAAAAACAAGAACAACATGATTTCTTAAAACAGCATTTCAGAGTAAGACTTTTATTTAAAATACAGAAGTTCTGGGTGAACATAGTTCTGAGATATAAACATGCAAAACAACTTTAAGAAACTGAGCGACTGCACTGAAAGGAAAAATAGTGTTTAAAATTCTTCTGATATGGGCTGGAGCTCCATAACTGATCATTTCAAGAATGCCCTTCTATTTTCACTTAGATGACAATTTTTGGTTTAGTTGTCTATCAGGAGAGTTGTATTAGCACACTTCCTCTTAGTTATACAGAACATAGGATTTATGGATATACACTGAAAAAAAAAAAGTTCATTTTATAATTAACTGAGTAAACCTAAGACAACAATTGCCATCAACTCCCAATGCTGAAAGTTTACTTCCACGACTATGGTCTTATATCAAAGGTTTAAAAGAATGTTTGTGATCCACATTATGACCCAAGAAAAGTGTTGTGCTTCTAGTTACATAAATACGGATTAGCTTTCTGAAAAATAAAATTAATTAAATGGGATTTGTGCAAGAAACAAGGGAAAACAGTTAAATAACCTGCCTAGTGATAGAAGTGAACACACAATAACTTGCCTGGACGCAACATATTTTTCATACATTTCTTCCCTAGCTTTTTTGGCATCCTCCAGCTGAATCTGGAGTCTTTCAAGACGATCTTCTTCATGTGCACAGCGAACACTGAGCTCCATGTTCTGGCGATTAAGATAATCTTTATCTTTTTGCAACAAGTTGAGGGATTGTTGTATGGTTGCCAGCTATAGAAGGTATTAAAAAGAACACTTTAATACGAATTTCAAGATAAATATTTAACCTATGTACACATATCTGGAATTTAATTTCAGCTCTCTTCCATGAAATCACCTGAACCAAAAGACTTTATTTACACTTTAGTTTAAGTAAGTTGATGAAGCTTTAAGATGAAAAAAGACTTAATTAACATTTTAATTTTATGAGTTTTCATTATTTATTTCCAGTAGTTGGCACCTGAAAAAAAGGTCCTTTCATCTACGTCAGTATCGAAATGGTACTGAAGTACTGAATAGCAACAGTACTGAGTAGTGCTATGTCAGAAATACTGATGGAGAGTCTTGGTGCCAACCTGTCACAATGACTATGAATGTCTCAGAAAAAGAAGTGAAACGTTTAAGGGCACCAGGGTGATTAGTGCTCCATAAACAAATGGTAAAACTGTTAGTTCTGGGGCTGATGTATGCCATGATTGTTGTGGACAAGGCAATGCTTCAGGCATGCCCCAAGGGCAAAGAGCTGGTGTTGCTACAGAAGGCTGAACTGATGCCAAAGCAGAAACAAGAATAAGTTGAGAACAGCTGCCTTTGCCACCAGATCAATCATGTTTACTACACCAAGAAGTAAAGTGAGACGGAGTAGTCACCATCCATTCAAGGTGAACACAGAGAACAGCCGAAGAGCATAGGGCCACTGTTGCAAGGTGGCCCAACTCCATAACCATGATAACAAAACACAGTTTCGTCCCACTAAAGAATTTTGCCATTTAAGCTCCTGAGGATGTCACATACTAAATTCAAAGAATGATAATAACTTATCAGAAACATGTCTCCTAAATCTATGAAGACATCATGTACATGGTTTAGATAGAATTCACCTTTTCTAAGTCATAGAAGGACTAAAGGTTACTTAAAGAAGATACTGGAGAGAAAGACGTGGAGCAAGTAGCTAAACAGATGAAAATTCACACAGAAACAGTGCTCTTGGAGCCATGCTCCTCCCCATCAGCCCTCTTGCTGAGCACCATACTCACTGTGAGGTAAAAATGCCTGTTCTATACTTTATTTAAGAAAAAAAAGTAAACATGCTTTCTCTCCAAATAACATGTTATCTGTATATCCATAGTGAACAGACACCATGGACTACTACATGAAGAAAGCAAGCAGTTACTGCTCCTATAAATACTCCTCCTCTGGAACAAGTACTGTGTAAAAAATCCCAGTTGGATGTTCTTCCAATCCAGGACTTGATACTGTATCAGTATACACAAAAACCAGCACAAATCTTCCAGGATATTTAAGTAATCACAAAGTTTGAAGTGGTATTTTAGTTTAAAGTAGAGCTACTTTTATTCACTGATTAATTTAGTATAAAGTAAATGAGAAAAAGCCATTGTCGCTGCTATTCTGCAGTACTTGACATGTACATACAAACTTGATGTACAGGACAATACTTTTTTGGGCACTGTTGCATGCTGAGAACAAACTTGACCTTTGATGTCCTCTTATGGTGCTAGACTGAGGAATAAAGAGACTAACAAAGCCTTCAGACTGATACCAAAGAGGTATTTTCTAATAGAAACTCAGTTTTTTCCCTAATATTTCTGAAAATCTCTCTGTAAAACTAGGCAGAGCAATGCTATCTTTAAAGTGGCAGTTATAGCCACTATTTTATCTGTAACATTGTCATTTATACAGAGACACTAACGAGCACCATGTCTCCTGGATACTCTCAGAAGTAGTCTGTCTCATTTACTCAGCTGCTGAAGTGTTAACACACAGAAGATCTTCCATATTATTCTTGCAGGGCTCTGCTTCCCTGGCTGAACCCCTGCCTGCTCATGGGAAGTGGAGAATGAATTCCTTGTCTTGCTTTGCTTGTGTGTGGAGATTTTGCTTTGCCTATTAAATTGTCTTTATCTCAACCCATGAGTTTTCTTGACTTTTACTCTTCTGAGTCTCTCCCCCATTCCACTGGGATGGGCGAACGGCTGTGTGGGGCTTACTTGCCAGCTGGGGTTAAACCATATCAAGCATACTCACAGCATTCATCTTCCACCGGTAAATTTTCCCCTGGGCCCTCCCAGGTTCCTGAGCTTATTGGCAGAGTTCAGTCTGTCTTTGCTTCAGCCTTCTAAGTCACATACCTAGGAAAATGGCACGTATGTAATGGCTAGGGAAAAATGGGAAGCACTTGGCCAGTGTTGAGGGAGATGGCAGATGTTGCTGTGAGGCTGACCAGCCGTTTGAAGTATCATAGCAAGCGATCAAGGCTTCTGATTACCAGAATCCTCCTTTAAGGAGAAGCACTCAGTTGGGTTGGTAAATCTAATCTCAGTCCCTGCAAGGATCATGAAGCAAATCCCGCTGGAAGCTATATCCATACATACAGAGGAAAAGGTGTCTGGAAAAACTTGTAGAAATTTACGAAGGCCAAACCTAGCAAACCCGACAAAAATGTTAGCTCTATGGATGGGGAGGACCACTGTCCATGTCATTTACTTGACCTTTTGCATGGCTTTCAGCCACCTCCCATAACAGCTCTATGGAAAAACTGGCAAAACACAGATCAGATAGACAAACATCAGTTGAACAAACTGAACATGGGACAGAAATGTGTGCTGACAGCAAAGAACGCCAAGTGGCTACAAGGCTATATTAGGAACAACGTGGACAATGGGTTAAAGAAAATTATTATCCTGTGTTCCACACTTGTGAGACTATATTTGGAGTGCTATGTCCCATGACATGCGTGTCCTAAAGACATGCATTAACAAACTGGAGCAGGACCAGAAGATCTCTACCAAGATGGTCATGAACTGCAGCATATGATGTACACGGGGTTAAGAGAAATATTTGGAACTTTCTACAGCCTTCAGAAGAGAAGGTTGGGGGAAAATATTATTTTTATCTTCACCTATCCAAGTGGAACACATAAAAAGAGCCAGATTCTTGGCAGTACATAATGACAGGACAAGATGAACAGAGAAAAGCTGCAGCAAGTGATTAGTTTTTACAAATGCATTTTCACAAAAGGGCAGAAAAACACTGGAACAGATTGTCCAAAAGGCTGTGGAATCTCCATCCTTGGAGACATTAAAAACTCGACAAAGCTCTAAGCAACTTGACCTAATCTTGCTCTGCATTGCATGGGCGGGTTGGAGCAGGTGGTCTCTTAAGACCATGGTAATTAAATTATTCCATGATCCTGACAAACTTGACTAGACAAAGAATCAAATTCCTGAGGTGAAGAAATACACAATTACTAAAGTAAGAACTTTATGTTTACCTCTTTTGCTAAGTCATTTCTTTCTTTAGTTTGTGTTTTGTGTGACACCTCTAGTATTTCATGTTTTCTTCTGAGTTCTGCCAATTCATGCTCAAATACATCACGTTCACTGTGAAAGCAAAGTGAAACTATTAGATGCATAGTGTAATGAACAAGATTCCTGTGCCTTTTTAATTTGTCAGCCTTTTTCTAGTTCACGACACTGACTTCTTCCAACCAGTCACTCGCAGAACAATTGGTGATAATCTTACCTTTTACAGTTATTAACACCTGCAAGAGTATCTTATTATATGAAACAATATAAGGTAATTTAAATACTCAGAAACCAAGAAAATTCTACAATACTCAAACTCCCATCCTAAATTATTTAGTTCTCCTCCTACTATTCCTCTTTAGTGTAACTTTTGGCTATACATTTCTCCTCTTAGCAATCAACTTTAAGCACCCTTATCCATCGTTTTAGCTTTAATAAGCTTCTGATGCTGTTTTCCATGACATTCTCTTTAATCTTTTGCAGACACGGAAGTCCAATGAAAAAGTGAAGCAACTTCATTCCCATTTTCCTAACAGAGCAGAAAGCAATGTATACGTGTTCTCAGTAGGTACTCTCTCCTGTATACTGCCCCTTGAAACCAGAGTGGATTGTCACATTTAAAATATACATGACACACATGACACATCTTCAAAAATTGTGCTGCTGTCCTGAGCAAGAGTGCTTTCCGGATGCACAAAGAAGCATTGCTACGTCTCCACTCTCACCCTGTCAGAACAGTGAAATGAATGAGCCAGTATGAGCTTGCAGTTTAGAAAAAAATCTAACCAATATTATATTAAGCATAGCATAGCTTTAAAACTGAGATAACTTGTAGTACAGCAGAACTAGAAGATTTGACACAGTATTTTTTAAAGGCAGAAACAAGTCTGGAAGTGATTTACTCCTGCAGTGCTCCCAAATATCCTCATGCAGTTATGCCAACATAGCTCTCTCCTCCCCTTCGTCTGTGCCTACCCAGCTGAATACAACCTACTCTCTCAAATACAGTTTTGGCACGTTCATTCATGCTTTTCTCAACTCATGACTATTTTAAACACACACTGTTGAACACTGGGGCCATTCACATGAAAGTTATTACAATCCACTTATTAAGATGCAGTTGCACATAGGAAGCAAACCATAGCATCAATCCACCCTATTTGCAACAAGATGCCAGACAGATTCCAAGGTTGGTTTAGTACATATAGCTGTGAACCAAAAATGCTGTGAATCCAGAAGACAGATTCTCCTTCAAATGACTTAGTGGGCAAAGTCATTCATGTCAGTAACTATGCCTGAGTTCATTCCATGTGAACAACTAAGGAGCTGACAGCATCTTTTCATAATCCCCATTTTTGAATCTGTTTCACAACAAATGTGCCAAAGACCAGATTTCTTGCACTTGCAGGCACAATGAAAAAGCCATTTGGAAGCTGGACTGTGAAGTATACATCTATGAGTATATTTAGAAGAAGTCTATTTTCACTATTTTGCAATTGCTTTTTGCAAGATGGATATTCAAAACATTGGCTATAACGGTACAGCAATCCGTATTTTAAAAAAGCTAGACACTGGAACTTCCTGCAGTTAAACCAATTCACTAAGGTAATCCTAAGATTATCTGACAGAGTTCTCATAACAGTCCTTTCAAATTTATGGTTTCAAGGATATCTTAAGTTGTAAATATTGATTCCCAAGGTCCTGACTTCCTAATTCATGCTGCAGGCAGCATAGAATAGAGCACAGGGCCTTCTGTTAGATCATTGCTTTTAAACTATGAATAAAAAAAGAGTACTTGTTCCAAGATGCTTGCCATCAACAGCTCCCACTTCCTTAGCTGCAATGAGACTGCCAGGCCCTTTTGAAAACACAGTAAATCTGAAAATATAAACTTTTAGGAAGATAATTTGATGCACAGGTTTTCAGGATGTTGTTCATTTTATGTCTGCAATATACTACAGCAGGTAATTGAACTATCAGCGTACGAGGTAAGGCAAAATATCTGTGGTGCACATAAATCAAAAATAAAACTAAGAACTCACATCAATCAAGGTTGATCTTTATTAACATTTGTATGTTGGTTGAACATTATAGAATGAATTATAGAGATACTTACCATTTTACTTTATCATAGTTCTCCTGTCTGTAATCACCTTGCTGAATCAGCTGCTTGGTATCAGCCAGTTCCAGTGTTAAATGCTGGCATCTGACCTCAAGATCTGACCGACTCCGCCTCTCATCTTCATAGCTCTAGGAAGTGAGACATTTTGAAATGATCACAGCTACACTGACATTTACTTAAAGTAATTACCGACTATGTTTTGTGAAAGCCTCTTATGAATATTCAGTGGTAATGTTTTAATTTGTCTCAGTATTTGGAAATTTAGCACATCACAAAGTAACCAGCTGTATTGATACTCAACTATCTTATTACAAATACTTCATTAATGTACCTATTTTTTCCAGTGCATTTGTCCATTAGCACAACTTCCAAGACCAGTACCCCTCACATATACAGCCGGCGGTCTGCAAACCTATACTAGGAGCACAGTAGTCACACCACCTTTACAATAGTTTCAAACGAGTAAAGATACTTGCGAAAATACTTGCTAGTTGATTTGAAAAAAAAGAAAGAGGATGGTTTGTTCAGAAGTTTAGCAACATCTGTCATTATATGAAAGATTTCAGCCAGTTACTTCCCAATTGTAGCTATTGTATCTGGTACCTTATGTTTCCTGAAAAATGGAAAGCATTGGTGGATGACAAAATAAATTAAATTAAAAAGTTTACTTAATGGTCCATCAGCATTAATTTCCACTTTACCTTCTTTTTCCTCCTCATATACTTTTACAGATTATTCTGGAAACTAAAACAACAGAAGCAAAGCAAGAGAATACCCAGAGAGTATTCATCTTTTAGAACACTAGGTATCCATTTTGAAGATCGACAGATTTCCTAATCACACTCATTCCCTCCAACTCTCCACAGGAATAGCAGACTTTTATACCTTAATCCCCAATCTAGACTCCATTTTTCAGTTTTCTACTAGGTAGGTACTTATTTCACAAACTCATCTTATTTACTTGTCCTAAATACTGTACTACTTAGTAATTTATTCACAAGAATGACCAAAATAATAATGCTCTTTCACTTATACAAGGTAAAGCTCATGGACTACAAAAAGAGTTGCTTGTTAAAAATTTGAGAATACCCCCGGGCATCTACATCTTTTCCATATCCTATTTCCCAGAATACTGCTGAGTTCAGTTGTTTATTGCTGTGATTGATAGCAAGCTCAATAATGGATGCTTGATAAACAATAATTCTATCTGGTTATTATGAATAGACATCGCAACATTATAACTGAAGGTGAACATAGCCTTAAAATGTCATTACTAAACCAAGAATTTAGCCACTGCAAGTTTAGTTTATTTTGCAGTAAAAGACACTATATGAGTGCATAATTTTTCAAAACTGCCGAAAGCCATGCTTTATACAGTTACAGGAGGATAACTGCCTAGCTGGTTTTTCATAGACAAGAAAAGTTTAGGGCAACAGCATATGCAGAGTGTATGACACAAGGACACTGATAAACTTCACACACATCATCAACTGAAAGACTGACAGAATACCTTCTTGAAAAAACACATCTAAATACTTGTAAGACACTAGAAAAAACTCCCTAATCTACTAAACATACTGTAACTACTCTGTTGATAAAAAAGAATTTTTTGTTTTATATTTCACAGACCTACTTATCTTCACTTTTACTAAAATCACTTCAGGTCACAAATCACAAAAAAAATTGCAACACCCATAAAGTTTTCATGAGGATTCTGGATGGTCTACTATTACAAACACATAATCTGAAGACATGACTGTTATTCATCCTAACACATACTGGTATATATGGTTTATGTTTACCTTAGTTAATGGATACACATTAAGCAAACTAAGACTATAAAACACTCTCTTCTTTAATCAGTTCCTATGTCATTATTTATAAAGATGGCATTATTATAATGGTAAAGTCTGTGTCAGATATTTTTAAAAGGTGTTGTCCACAAGTTAGTTAAAGTTTCAAATATGTAACATAATGGTGCAAGTACCCTGTTATGCAGTGTAAACATGACTCATCTTGCAATAGGAAATGTTGGTAAGGGCACTTAAAAGTTAAGTGCAAATTGAAAGATTAAGCTTAGAATACAATTCTTCTGTGGATATCCCGTGCCATTCTGCTGCTAATACCATGCTGAAATTCACATACCCTTCACTGAGCGAGCTACTGAAGCTCCTACAGTATTATCCATCGAGCAGCTAGAACACAACTACCAAAAGTGTAAAATTAAACTGGTTAACCTCTGGACAAAGTTGTCATAGACAGCTTTAAAGCAACAATTAACAGAATAGCTGAATATCTGCAAAATCAGTTCCTTCTAATACCTGAGACCTAAACTTACTTTTGAATTGTATTTAATAAATCAGTTATTAATGTCATATTAATGTCCCATAACAATATAGTAATTCCAGGGAAAGTAAGTTAGTGTCACTTTTCCAAAGCAGAATTTAAGACCTACCTTAATTATAGGGGTTTATTATGTTTGTTTTTTTAGGATTTAAGGTAATTACTGAAGAAACACTAATTATACTGCATAGGTCACTGTTTTTCATCTACCTAATCTTAAGGTGTTCAAGTAGTATTTTAATCAGATGAAGAAACACGACAAAGCAAGCTGATACCCAGTCTAGGCTGTAAACAGGCTAACACACAACCCCCACTATGCGGTATGCGTATTTCCAGGTAGCACATACACAAGCTTCTGGACTTCCATAGCAATACATCTTAAAGACATACAATCAAGCTGACTGTGCTTAGGCAGAAGAAGCCTTGCTTTGCATGTGATGAAGTTAATTCAGTTTCTAACAATGTCCACATACCCTGAACTGATTTTAAGATCTCTGCAATGGAACAGCTTTATATTTCCATTTATCTTCAAAATATAGCTAGAACATCCTGATGAACAGCTTTGTCCTGCTGCAGCAAAAAAGGGGCTTTTAGAAGAATCATGATAAAGAGCTCTAACAAGGACTGAAATTAGGTCCTGAAAATAATACCAGTAATAATAAATAGTAGTAACTTAAGCAAGCCCACAGACCTTAAAATAATTAAAGGACAAATGGAACTTCCTCACACTGAATGTGATTATGATAATACTCTGAACACCTCATGGCGTTTCTTCAGCCTCTTACTAATTTTTGCTTCTACAGGGAGCAGAAACTCAGACTGATGAGATGGTTAAAACAAATAAAAACCCAAACCCATCCCGTGTGAGACAGATAGGCAACCATCGCCTGAAGAAATTCTTGACAAAGCTGCCTAAGAGACCCAGTATTAACCAGTACAGGTGGTTTCTACAGGACATTAGTCAGTCCCTAGTAAGAAGTGCTTCCATTTGGTTTACAAATACTGTCCACAGATGGATGTTTCAAGCAAGAAGATTCTCAACTTGCCTGACCTGCACCACTTAAAACCTAAACTGGTAGAGAAACTAAACATCTAATGGCAGACCTCAGTTTAGTGATATTAAACTTCACTGCTATCCTCAATCTGAAATGAGCAGCAGTTTATAGCAGTCACTGAAATAAACACCTATCTGAATTTCAAGTGCAAAATCCTGGTGATAGACTTTTTGAACTAAGTTAGTGACACATAATACATGATAGGGATTAGGTGATCTTCCAAAAAGCCTTTCAAGATAAGAAGATAAACAGAAATGCAGGGAATAGATTCATCCACCAATCAAGCAGAAGCAACATGACTGCTTTACACTGTCTACAGGTAAGACTGTGAAAGAAAGTGATTCTGCTTTAAAAATGCTTTTTAAAAGATCTTTGAAGAACCACTTACAAAAGCCAGCACTTTGTTCATATCCTAAGGTACCTAAAGGCCCTAGACAAATGTAAAGCTACTCTACTATTGTGATGTGAAAGCCAATTCCCTCCAGTTATTTGGATGAGATGCAGCTCCTTCGTAAAGATGACACTTTTCTTCAATTGTTTACATACTCTGCCTTCAAAAATTACTGGTCAATATATCATTTATTGGAATGCAACTGCCCAAATGTCAGGAAGAAGCTATACATAACTGGATAAATAAGACATCTCTTTAGTAACTTGCTATGAAATTGGTAATCTGCTTGTAGATTGGAAATTGGTAATCTGATTGTAGATAGGTCACTATTAGCTACTAAAAATTATAAACAAAACTGTTGAGCTACTTCAAAATAGAGAAACTCTGCAAGGAAAATATGAAAGAAAAGCTTTGGAGTAAGTTCTTCTACAGCAAAAGAAAGTGGAAGAATAAAAAGTTTATTTCTCTGGATCTGAGTTTACTAGAATTTTCAGTGAAATAGTCTCAGGTAAAAAAGGATCCTTGAAATCATTACAGAGTAGTATAATTAAACCATCTTGTACTTTTGAACCACAGCTAGCAGTCAATGAGAGCCATAGCTATGTATCAAAAGAGTAGAAAGGTATTGGATAGAAAAGGGAACTTTCACAGATATGTTACCTCCTTAAGTTTTGGAAAGGTTTTACTGCTGCCTCAAGCTCATAGTTGCAGGTAGAGTATCTTCTTTGCAGCTGTTCTCCTGAACAATATTAACAATAGCGAAAAAAACCAGGCACATATTTCACCTAAGACCAAGACCTCATCTCTCTCAAGAGAGTTGTGAAGACCAAACAATTAAGGCACTGCTTGAAAGAAGTGGTGTCAGGGGGCTGGGGAAGTGTTCTAGAGTGCAGTCTTTACAGATATGCAAAATTTAGGAGAAACCTTAGGGATCCCAGTCCTTCTGGAGTAGCAACAACAGCCTCAATTTCTAATATTCAGACACATCTAGTGCCAAGTGATCCTTTGAGTACAAAAGCTTAGTTTATTCTTTGAAAAATATAGATATGTAAATCTGACAGCTACTAATCCTGATTCAGAGACGAAGTCTTAGAAAAGATCTTTGTCCTACACATAACCAGCTTTGTCTTTAGGATAACCACAGCGTTCAGATACTCTGATGCTATAAATTCTGTTGTAAATCCTGAAGGCAGCTTTATATAAAAAAATAACTGAAGAAAAGGAAGCCCTGATAAAACTGTATCAATACCAAATTCCAGGAAAACATTGCCAGGAAACTCCCAGCCAGAAGAAGAAAGCAATACTTCATCTTCTGGAGGTACAAAGAAAAGCAAGATTTCCTTCCCAGACACTCTCCCAGCCTTTAGAGAAACCCACTAGAAGTAAATTACATCTGTTTGAGGAAAGGTTCTAACCACTTTGGAAACAAACAACTCTGAAAATAGTAAACTGATGTTCAGCATGGGAATGCACACATCAGGAGCTGGTTTTATTTCTGGGAAGCTTCTGGTAATACACCACCACAACTGGACTTCCTCCTCTATCTTTACCTCCAAGGCTGGCGGTGCCAACATTATTTATACTTGAGGTACTGAGCACTGTAAAAGGAGAACTAAAACAAGCCTGTAGCATAATTTAATAACAAGTCAGTTGGCACTGCAGTACAAGAACATGGCTTTCACCAGTTCCACTGCCTCCCCTTGGGCTGTGGCTGCTGTACCTGGAACGAGATGAACTGCACTGGTCTAAATCACAGAGGCAACAATTGTGTACAGAGCCACTGACTTAGCAACTGTACAGCACAACCACTTACACCAACCACTTTAAAAACAGAAAGCAGCAGAACAAATATCTTTTATCAGACCATGTTCCAGTGCTAGAAATCAGTCTTCACAAACCATTTGCTGCTACCAGTCGTCAGAAACAGCTCCCTACCCTACTGGGTCTGTGTTACAGATTCAGCAGCCTTTAAGGGCTAAGAGTAGCAACACACCAAGAGAAGTTTACAGAATTGCAGAGTCAGCAGGGTTGTTTTATTTGATGAATTAATATTACATTTAAATTTTCTTAAAGTTGACTTAACCTATTAAGACAAGTTTGAATTTTCCTCAAACTTTCTCCATTTTTAGTTGGCTAGATAGACTTTTCTATGAGTCTAGGACAAACTGTATCGTATTTCTTATGACTATATTTCTGGGTGAGTACCTATATGTATAAAACCTACTCAGACCTAGTCTGTCAGCCACAAACAAACAGAAAAGCCAACAAAATCCTCCTCCCCCAAGACATTAATAGCTAATAGAAAGATTTGGGCTAAGCATATTTTTTTGTTCCTTTCTCTGTCCCAAAAAGAGGGAAGAAACCTACACTGAAACTCACTAAGAAGAGCCTTAATTATTCGCAAGAGTAGAAAAAAGAAGGAATGCTTACTGTAGGAAGTAGCTTCTTCTCACAAAAGAAAAAAGATGAAACAAAAACCAATTGTTTTAACTTCAGTGATGACTGTATTTCAAACTTCTGTACAACTAGATTCCTAAAGAAGTTTTAAACTCAGAACAGACTTTGTTCATAAACTATACAGAGAACAGAAATATTGCAATGATTACAGAAAACTTAAAATTTACGGAATACTGGATGGAAACCCAGAAGAAGGATTTGCAGAGTATAAAAATTATTGAATAACAGGCAAGAAACTTCAGCAACTATATTTCATGTACCTGGAAAGAAAAGAACTACTGGAATACAAAAAAAAAAAATCCAGTACAAGAAGAGTGTAAGAGCTTAGGTAAGGCTCTGAACAAAGTTTTATTTCCTACTGATAAATTTCCTTGCAATAAAGCTTGACCTTACTGAAGAGCTCAAATAAGTTACCCCAGCAGTACACCTTGAAATCACTTCTTCATAAACTGCAAGAGATGCATAGATATGTCAGCTCCATGCACCAAGCACTTTAGAGATTCTGAAGTACCCTCACATCCTGATGATGCTCCTCTTACCTTATTATCTGAGGTACCTTGTTACAGTGACACTCATCAACTCACAAGGTAAAACTTGAACTTGCCAGAATCAAGACACAGAGACTCTTACGTCTCTCCATAAAAGAAAAGCACAGCACACTTCAAACTTCGAGAAACAGGTCAGAGGGAAAGGTGGATACTGCCACCATGTGGTGCAAAAAGAACAAAATTAGAAGTCTATATTAAAGGAAGGTCAAGGTCCCAAGAAAACTGTTTCTACAACTTTAATTATTATCTACTATCTTGTTAATTTGCTTCAGCAGAAGTTAATATAGATGTCAGTCAAATCTCTAAGGCTGAAATCCTCCTGTACAATTTTATTAAATCAAAGCACATTAAGTGCTTTGTATGAAGTACAGTGAAGGAAAATGCTTAAAAAAAACAAAACTCAGGATTAGTTTAATCTCAATTATGACCAGAGATGGTGATGCAAACTAATGCTGAAGCACATAAATGCATAAATTTTATTGACTACTTTCTCTAATTCAATGAGAATGAGACATGAAAATATATGAATGTCACAAGATAAACTTGTATAAATAATTTCTCCTTAATCTTCTCACCTGATTATTCTGTAAGTAAATTTCGCAGGGAAAAAAAGGCAGTAACTAAAATACATTCTCAGAATCAGTAAAATGACAGTGTAATTTACATCCCTGCTACTCAGAACACGGCTAAATATCCTTTGAGTACCTGAAACTGTTGTCCCAACTCCAGATTTATGCAGGACTAAGCTAAAATACAACTCACCCTAGCTGTATTCATATAAAGAATACTATAAACATTCATAAATATATTAGAAACAACATGCTCCTTATACCATTTTTATTCCTTAGCTCTTTAAAAATAAAAATTAGAAATATTTACATAATTTGCTTCCCTACTTCTGGTGTTTATACCTTACCTGCCATAAAATGATCTTTTTCTTTAGTATAGAAACAAATAGGAAAACTAAAATGTAAAAAATTGAAAAGCATAACAGAGAAGATGCAACTCCAAAGAACTTCTAAAAATAGATTTTTGTAACATTAAAGCAAAAGGTGAAGCAATTGACTACCAAGACATCCCTGTCTCAAAAACTATACACTGAACCATCACCGTGTTTTCAGCTGCTGCTGGGTCAATCTCCTGTCCAGCTTCCCCACCGTGAAATCTTGCCCTCAGAAATCACAACACAGCTGGTAAGAGACTACCCTGAACAGTCTCATGAGCAAATCTTGCAGGGTAGCCATAGCATAAAGTCAGCTGTTATACAAGGATACATATAGCTTATTTCCTCTTTCTCTCCCTGAGTCGTTCCCCCCCCCCGCCCTCTTCTCCCTGCAGTAATGTTTATACAGCAAAAAAGCTTTTATATCTTACACATCAATAATGATTTGGAGAATGAGATTTTCGCAATATACATATTTCCAGTTTCTGAACTGAGGTAACTAAGGAGCACAGACCTCTGTCAGACACTTCAGTTGGGATCTGTACCCACTTAGTTCTTCTGTTAGACTCTCCTTTTTCATCTGTAGATCACTTAGCTCTTTTCTTAAGGAATTGACTACTTCATAGAATCGGACCTAGAAGAAAAAGGCAGATATTCAAAGTTGAAGCTGGCAAAATTGCAATTCCAAAACTACAAACCTCAAAACACATCAGCTGAACATCTTTTGACAATAATTTTACCAAATTATTTCTAGGGCATGACAGAAAGGTAAAGATTATGTTGCTGTACAACTAAGGCAGCTTCCACTCAGGCTGACCAATCAAAAAAATACAGTTGCTAATGGACCACACGGCCCCACACACTCCTTTGTGCCAAACCTACAGCCTATTTGATTAACAGTGTAAAAAGAGGAAAAAAAAAAAAACAAACCAGAATGAACAAAAACCCAAACAAACCAAAAATCTATTTAGTAGTAACCAACTTAACTTGATTAACTTCCCCCAAGCCAAGAAAATTTTTATGGGGTGTGTAGAAATGGAGAGATTTGTTTTATTTTCTGCCAGCTCAGTGTGCTGAATTTGCACCAAAAAAAAAAAAAATGCAAGACAAGCACAGGGAGCAGGAACAGCACATAACCAGGAAGAACCATGACATCCCTCCTTCTCTACACCTTCAGCAGTAATAGGTTGCTATATGGATTCAACTGCATCAGGAAACTAAAGGTCTGAAAGACTCGACTCTGCCAAATTCACGCCCAAAACCCCCAAACTTCTTACAGGATTAAAAAAATTTAAAATCTGTAATGCATACTCCTCTCTCTTCCCCCACTCTAGTCATAAGCATAGTCTCAGGCAAGTAAGTCTCACATCCATAGAATTTTTTCAGAACTCTTCTACTGATCAAGAAAAAAAGACTAGGAAATACAGTAGTAAAACCACAACATCAGCATTAAAAAACAAAAAGAGACAAAATAAAGAAAGAGTTTTTTTGATATACACCCACATACACGTACACAGAGGTTATTAACTTGATACCTGAAAATGTTGCATTTGGGCGTGTGTGTGAAAAGAATAAATAATTAAGCACTGTTTTCATGCAAGAGCTATTGCATACCCTCCATCCCTAATGCTCTCTTTGATATATGATTAAAGAAGAAATACAGACAAGAAAGCACAGATTAAGTATTCAAGAGCAAGCTGTACTACACTTCCATGCAGAAGGAAGACGGGTCTCTATTTTGCTACCTGTAAATAGCAGAAGACAAAGAAAAATTCCAGGTACACTTCATGGAACTGACAGCATTACAAAACACAGAAGCCATAGAAATTTGCAATGTAAACACAGGTGTAGTATGCTTTATACGATAAGGCAAGTGTGCAACATGACTGAAAGATCAGTATTTTTACCTGCAGCATCTGATGATTCAATGGATCATTTTTAAAGAAAAAAGTAACCTTGATTATCACTAATTGGTAACCATTTAAAGCATTGTGGTTTTTTTAAAACCACACCTGCTTTTCCAGTAAGTCCTTGTATTTTTACTGCAATTTCCCTAGGAAATCTAGGAAACTTGTGCTATCACACCACAATTATTTCCCAAATCACAACCTTAAAACAGATTTCCCAGTAGAAACCAAGATTACACAGGATACAGGTATCACAGATAAAGGTATTTACACAGCCTTCCCAAGAAAAGATCATTGCATGGTAATTAGAAAGTGCAAATGAATGCAGCAGATGAGGGTGAGGTTGTAGCAGTTCAACTGTTGCTGCTATTTATCTGGTTTGATAGCCAATAAACATTCATGTAACCCAGCAGTCAGAGCACACACTGCCTCTTGCCAACTCAATATACCAGAAACAAAACTTACTGTAAAAGGGATTTCAGAAACAACTGCGTCTCTTAAAAATTACAAATTAATATTGATATGCTGTAACAGTTACCTCTTTCTAGGCAATTTTAAAAAAACTCTTAGCATGTGGCCACCTCTTTTTATGGAAAACTAGAATTAAGTAAAAATGGGTGGGTGCAGAGGATGAAAAAATTGGCTTCTGTTAAATGAAGTTATGTGAAAGCAGTTCCATCAGTTAACAACTGCCTTCTTAAACAAACAGCAACTGAGCTGCAGTTAGCAAAACGATACACCTGAAATACGTGGCAATTAAAATCAGTTCAAACAGAGTTTGCAGACATAATTTTTAAAAAATTTGCTGATTTCTTTTTTACAGTGTAGCACACAAGAGGTTCACTTTACTGAACAAGTTGAACTGGTGCTTGGCAGCTGAATCATTTAACAGCCTGAAGTACTTTAAAATTTCACATATACTGTTTCTAAAAACATCTTAGAAATGACTAAATAAAAATCTGAATTTTTACATAGAAGTTCAAACCAAAAAAGTATGATTTTAAGTGAAAGATGCTTAAAATAAAATTTTTCAGTTGTGATCATTAACATTAAACATTACTTAGGCTTTGTTTTAACATGTCACTATGGCACCGCTTTGTGGAAGAACAGTGGAAAAACATCTCACACTTGCTTTAATTCCAGTATCTTTATATACAAAATCTGCATTGAAGCTCTTCCTGCTGTTTGTCCAGTCCATCGGGTTTCAAATAAAGTCTAAGCATTCTACACATTTACTTCCATCCTGAAGAATTCCAAGACAGTATTTATACTTGATAAATAGAAAAAAAAGAGTCTGAAAATTTCTTGCTCAAGTTGCATATGCAGGACCCTTTCTTGACAAGGAAAATTTTATCCTAATGTCAGTGGGCTATATTATTAATTTGCATATAGATCAGAAATTTTAACTGCCTGAGAAATGTACAATTCCTCCTTAGTGCAAGCAAAGCAGAAAACAGCATTCCCCTCAAAGTCCTTTCCTAAGCCTTCAGGAGCCAAATGGATGCACAGACAAAATATGCAAAACAGTTTTGTAGCCTCCCAGCATTTGAATCAGCTGCATAACTCAAAGTAATGATAAACAACCACCAAGCTTAACTGATACCTTTATGTTCACACTAATCCTCTGCCAAAAGAAGTTGAAAAAAGCAGAAAACAACACCTTACTACAATACATCTTCAGAATGCCTTATCCAGAAAAAAGAAAGGTCTAAAAATGACTTCTTCAAAAGAAAAAATAATGTGTGAAGAAGAAGAGGGCTTCACTGAACATTTAAGTAGAGGAGTTTTTGTCACAGACAAAAATAACATTTACTGGTTGAACACAAGAGTAAAAGAAAAGGTTAAGGGTAGAAGGTGGCTGCTACTCATCTCTCCCACTTCACATCTTTTTGACAGCCATTTTCTACTCACAAATTAAATCTACATTGTGCTGTGACAGCTTCACTTAAAGCAGCTGACAAGGTTATTAATTCCTGGTATCTATCCTGCCTCTCTACAGAGTCTTTTATACCAACTGTCAATCAAATCCTGAAGTCCTGAACTTCCTGCACACCAATTTCAATAGATCCATTCACATGGATTTCAGTTTCTGTTAAAAATCTGGTTTTTTCAACCATGGTGATGCAGGAATCAACAAAACCTCCTCGAACACTTTTGCAGAGGGCAGCAGGTACAGCAGACAGCTAGGGGCTGGTAAACTAACAGGCCCCAAACTACCTGTTCTTGTTTATCCCACAGAGCCTTATGATTTACCTAGCACTTTGAAAAGCCCAGCTTTTTAAAAGACGTTCAAAAGAACATGCTTTAGATAAGGGTGACAATTTTTACTTCTCTGTACATATCTAGAGCATGTATACCATGACTTTGATCCAGAGGATTCATTCATGTAGCATTTATACCTCAACAAATGTACTAAGGTTCTTAACATTTTCTTATTTGCAGCTTCCTTAATAAAAAGCTCTATAGGTAAGTACAATGCTAATACTTTGGTGAATTAAGGTTTTTATGTCTAAATCTTCTTCACCCTCATAAGTCAGGTGGGATGCTCTGGACATATCCTGCAGTCTTTTTACTGCAAATGAGTACACCGTGGCCTCTTCATATACCCACAAGCCATGACTAACAAACATCTTAAATCAAGAAAATGAGTCTTAAAATATACTTTAAGGTACACTTTGTCTCCTGTGTTTAGTCAAATAGGAAAGGGACATATGGAAACCATAAGATAAAAGTAAGGGATGTTTGCAAGAGCCACCCCAACTTGTGGTTCTGGCAAGCCAAGTTTCAAATTCCTTTTTTCAGCCTGCTGTATTTCATATCATCAATGTGTGCTCATATTTTAATTGTAACATCCCATCTGCTTAACCTCCTTAAAATACGTCAGCAATTCTACTTTCTTTCAAGGCATCAAAATCTGGGATTAAAAAGTTCCTTTCTTTACTGGAACCCAGTCATAACAGACTGATCCAGAAACACATCTGCCTCTGAGGGTCCTTTATTTCTAGTTAGAGATGAAAAAAAACCATAACCCACCACAATTTACAGCTTGTGGTGGGTTGACCCTGGCCAGCAGCCTATATGGCTGCTCACCCACTTGCTGCCTCCCCTGGGAGCAGGACAGAGGAGAGACTGAGAAGAACAAAAGCAAGAAAACTCAGGTGTAGAGTTTTCTAAACAATTACTGAAGGAAAAAGAGGTGAGCTCAAAAACTAAAAAAGGAAAATCAAAGAACTCACCACCTCCCGGAAACTGTGGAGACTGGTCAAGACTGATACCCAGCCACTCTCTGAGTAATAACCACCTTGGAAGCCACCACCCCCCACCTCCTCTTTCTTTCTCTACCTCCAATTTATACTGCTGAGTATGATGTTATATAGTACACAGTATTTCTTTGGCCAATTCAGGTCAGCTGTCCAGCTGTGTCCCCTATCAATCTCATGACCATTCATTGCTTGCTGGGGCACAGGGAGGCAGAACAGGGAAAAAAGAAAGCCTTGATGTTGTGCAAGCACTGTCCAGCAACAGCCAAAACACTGTCTTAGCCACCAGTGCAAATCACAGCAAGATTTGGACTGCTATGAAGAAAGTCAATTCTGTACCAGCCAGACCCAAGACACAGGTTAGGTTTTAAACCAGTAAAAAACCCAATACTCACTGAAACATATTCTGGGATGGAAAGCTGATCTTCAGGAAGAGACTTTAGCTTCTCATAGCATTCATCGGTTAATTCCAAGTCTCGCAAGCTACGACGGATATCTCCAGCCCTCTCTCTCAATTGATGATTTGTTTCCTCCAGTTGCTTCTGTCTCAATAAAATAGTTTCCATTTCTTGTTTCATTAGAGCCTGATGTTTCCTTCAAGATGGATTTGAAAGCAGAAGATAGCAGGTAGTGAGTAGCACAAGTGACAAAGCTTTGCAATACCCTAACAAAGAAGTGAGTTCTGCTCATTTTGTAGAGGGAAAAATTTACAAAGATTAGGTAATTAGTGTCAGAATGTATACCACCATGGTTAAACAGTCATATCAGTTACATTTTATATAAAAGCCAGGAACTTTATAGTCATTGTCTGCTCTCAGATTCAGCTCTGTATTGTCAATCTCTACATATGCTGCCTTGAATTTACGAACCAAGCTTCATTAACCAATTAAAAGGTTAAAAACATGAAAAAGCGGAATCTATTTCCACACAAATCCCAAGGAAATAGTAAATTACCAAATAAAGCGATAGTAACTCTAACTTGTATCTTACCAAGTTTCAGCACATGCACACAACCCTTAACCTTCTAACTACTGTAACATACAAAGTTTGAGTCCTTTATTAAAAAAAAAAACAAACAGCAACTAACTGTGGTGGCCGGTGAACATACATTACAAGGGACAGAGAGTTCTCAGTAAGACAAGCCCCTAGTACCGTAAGGACCACTTCATGTTAGGGTGACCAGAAAGGCTTCTCCCAGGATGCCATGTTCTGTTATGTGAATCTAGCCCAGTTTGGATTCCCCGGTTGGCTGTCAGCCTCCACCCCTCATCACTCCCCCAGAGCTTCCCCATTGGTCCCTGTTCCCTAGTCCTGCCCTTTCCCCACCCCCAGATAAAACTGTGAGCTGCGGGATCATGTTGGTGTTTGCCTCTGCACCCTTCGCCAGCGTAGCAGCAATAAATGCTGCTGGCGGAACGCACGCAAATGCCCTTCTGGACTCTTTGGTACCGACGGCATTGCTGAACCCACCCGTGCGGCTGTGGGGGCACGCGGGACCCCACGGAGCCGGGCAGGGACGGTATTAACAAAACACTACTACCATAAAACAAGCAGCCTTACTTCCAGCCTTAAAACACCATCACAACTACTATCATCAGTGATAAGGTATTATACAGCAAGAGAAACTGCACATCAGTTAATGACGTTTAGAAGTGTTTAATTTATTTAAATCAAAACCAACTAACTTACTTTTTTTTATTTTTTTAGCTGCAACTCTTGAAAATATATTCAATCACGGTCATTTCTGCATTACTTAAAAAGGAATTTAAAAAATACTAACTAGTACTACAAGGCAACATCTACCCTATTGGTTTCAAAAAGATAACAGTCTTTTTGAACTGAGGTCAGCAAAGCAGTCACACAAGGACACGCTCCATAGTGTGTACAATTCTATTACATGAAGATGAAAGCTGAAGACTGACAAGAAAATAAATGAAAAGATTGGGAAAAGTAGTTTAACTTTTTTATGCCTACTAATAACAGTTTGCACATCAGTACATTTTACTGAGCACTCCTTAGATATCTCAAGTATGGCCAGCATAAAAATATTCCACTCTGGTGCATCTAAGCATACAGAGTGACAGACGTTTTTCTGACAATCAGCTGCTCTTAGTTGAAAGACTTTGATGGAACTAATCTCAGGTCTGGCTTCACATCCCTAAATCTGTTCTAGCCTTACTACTGAATAGGACTTCAAATTAGTCACATGGTGTAAGCCCTACTTTAACATGAGATTATGTAAGTAATGCTCTTCCTTCACAGGTGTGGAGATATTTAATTGACAATGTGATTTGGAGAAGCCTGCTAGCCAGTCTATTTTTCAGGTTAACTCAAAATATTTCAGAAAAACAACGTGGAAAGTGAGTTTCTATACCATCAATCAAAAGCATTTCTGACACATAAGAAGTACTAATTGGAAAAGCTAAACATTATGCACCTACCTTTCACAAGTCTTCTATGCTGCAGTTATTAAAAATTCTGTTTAAATTGATGGAAATTCTGCCACGTCTGCCTAGTCCTTTTGTTCTTTATTGGTTTTAAGAACATTTTTACTACCTCTTCCTACTAAATTTTGAATTTAGGTAACATAAAACCAAACCCACAAACTTCAGCCAGTGAGAACTGAATTAAAATTTACTTATATGTAAATTAAATACGTAAATTAAATTTTTAGAATGAAAGCACTAATATAATCTGCAAAAGAATTCCTACTTCTGCAACTAATAATTATCTGCTTCTGTTAATAACTTATTTATACAAATTCAAATTAACTCACAAATTTGTTAAAGATGAAGTTCTTAATTTTACTTCCATCATACCTGGCATCTTCTTGCTGTAATGCCAACTGACTATCCAGTCGTAAAGACAACAGTTGCTTTTGATGGATTGCATCATTAAGCTTCTCCTCTAGCTCCTCAATCTAAATATAAGGAATGTAAGTATAAAACAAAGTAAGTTACCATATTAATTTTTAAAAAATATTTTACAAAAAGAACAAGCTGAAATAAAAATGCGAAGATCCCAATGCTGTGAGCAGTGCAAAAATGGCTGTCTAACAAGACTTCTAAATATGCTCGGGCTTCACAGAATATGATACAGACTTTGTCCCAATGACCTAGAAATAAAAAAAGGCTTAGCTCTTAAATGGGTCTTTTTCAGTCAAATAGCTATTTGTTCAACTAATTTCAAGTTAGGCTTAAACTCTGAGCAGAAAGCCATTTATATGTTATGTAAATGAACTGCACACAAATGTGGCAAAGTTTTTACACCTTTCTTAATTTCATGCATCTTAGTGCAAGCTGTACACAACAAAATCTACTATTAGCATGTCAGTATATTCTAGCCCCATCTTCAATAACAAAGCATTGAAGAGTATTCAGATCACTTTTTTTAGTATTCCACTGAAGTTCAGGTTAAAAGCCCTGCTATGCTAAGTGACAGAATTTTTTTTCATTTCTGAAAGAAAACAGGTGTTTTTCCTTTGTATTTAGGAAAGGTAAAAATAATTAGATTCCCCTTCATACATTTGTAAGTATAATGATTTGAACAACTCAGCTAAGTTTTCTATATCTTTGTTTCCTTTTCTTCTCATTAAAAAACACAAACAAAACACACCAAGAAAACCCCCAAACCAAGACCTCCATCATGTAATTCAAAGAAATTCTTTCCAGAACAGAAGTTTCTATCATACTATAAAAGCACCAAAACAAAAAAAAAAGATTATATAATGAAAGGAGAAAGACTCCTTACCTTGGTCAAATATTCAACTTTCAAGTTGTCAATCATCAAGTTTTTCTGTGACAATTCTATTTTAAGCAGCTGAAGATTATGGAGCAACTCCTTCCGTTCAATCAGCTGCTTAGTGATTTTTACAGTACCTTCTCTCTCTTCAGAGGAAGAAACATCATCGGTTGGTACTGTGGTTTCCAAGCTGATATCCTCAGATTCCAAGGAGCTGGAAACGTTTACTTTCTTGACTACCTTAGAGCTTTTATGTGACATTTTCTTCCACTATTTGCAAAGCTTTTTTAAACTATACTTTGAGATGAGCCTCCTGAAGAATCAACTGCAAGAATTACAACAAATGAAATGTCACCATAAAAAACTAACCAGTTAAATTAGACCACTAAGCAAGCGATGCTTCTCAGTATCACATTAACATTTTTTTTCACTCAAGAAAAACATTTTGAGAAACTCTGAAGAGGGCTGCAGCCTGAGGATCCTCTTCCTAAACAATCAATACCAAGCGCTTTTATGATAATAAACTAAATACCAGTGTGAACACCAGTGTGAATCCAGTTCACTAGCACGATGCTAGTTAAATAAAGATGTGCACGCTGTCAAAAGCGCATGCAGCGAAAACTCCGAGACCTACGGGGCGCAAACAGCGCCAGAGAGCAGGTAAGAGGTACATCACGACTTACTGGAGAAAAAGGTAAAGGAATACTTTGATCACAGAATCACATAAGTTGGAAAAGGCCTCCGGGATCATCGTGTCCAACCTCTGACTGAATAACCCCTTGTCAACTACACCATAGCACTCAGTGCCATGTTCAGTCTTTCCTTAAGCATCTCCAGGTTAAGGTAACTCCACCACCCCCCGGGCAGGCCATTCCAATACCTAATCACCCTTTCTGTTTAGAAGAAAACCCGCCTAATGTCAAACCTTAAACTCCCCTGGTGCAGCTTGAGGCTTTGTCCTCTTATCCTGTGGCTGGGTACCTGGGAGGAGAGCCCGACGCCGACAAGCTCCCTTCAAACCTTGCTGGCCTTTGCCTTCACAGCAGCAGCAGCAGCACTGTTGTTACCAGGCTGGTTGACCCAGCGGTCACACGGACTTTCACAACCACTGGCACAGACCACGGCAGTTCCTTACAGACGGCGCTGCTCAGAGCCCAGCAGGGAACGGAGACGCCGCGCTCGGAGCCCGGGCCAGCGACAGCCGGGCTGCCCTGCCGTGGGCTGCTCTCCAGGGCCACTCTCCAGGGCCACCACCACCCCTTCCTTCCCCACAGCAGCCGGGGGCAGCTCGGGAAGGGGGGATGCTGTTCGTCCCGCAGGATGCCCAGAGCTGCTAAAGGCAGCGGGCAGCTGCCCAAGCCGTAACTCCGCAGTG
>NW_008237609.1:733844-763358 GCF_000691975.1 Corvus brachyrhynchos
CCCGCCGCTGCCTGCCTCGGGCCGCGGCCGGGCTCCATGTGGAGGCTCAAGCCTTCCCCGCGCCGGCCGTGTTAAATCCCTGTGGGTGTAAGTTTCCGTGTGGATTCCGGCGTCCCGCTGGAGAGGCGCGTTTGGCAGCGCGCTGCGGGCTTGGCTCCTCCCTTGTTTCCTGTGGCTGCTTGATCCCTGCCCGGGTAGTCTTTTCTTCCTCTGCCAGCTCCTGAGGAGAAGGCTGCAGCATCGGCGAGCCTGGTCTGGTCTTAGTCTGTGGTCCAGTTTTATGCGGGGCGAAAGTGTGTGCTTGTGGGTTTTTTTGTTTGTCTTGTTGTGTCGTTTTCTTTTTTGTTGTTGTGTTGGGTTTGGTTTTTGTGGTTTCTTTTTTTTTCTGCCTGAATCGTAGGAATAAAGAACAGTATGTATGTATTTATTTAATTTTCTCGTTGTAGTCTGATATGGGTATGAAAATTCAAGCAGGGAAAGTTGTTAGACTCTGAAATAGCGATTGGGATCTTTGTGTCATCACTGAATTTTTGGATCTTCTGTGGTCACTGAATTTTTCTGAATGCCTCTTCTGTTTTTCAGGATGTAGGTTTATGTTTTTTATACTGTGATGTTGATTTCACGTAGTGAATAGAAGGTGCAAAATCATCCCATGTATAACTCTGGAAGCACGGGGGCACCTTTAACTCTGCAGCCCACCAATGGCTGTGCAAAGGTTTGAGTCTGAGCAGGGCAGACAGTAGACTTTGAGGCTGGGAGTAATTTCCAAGCTTGATATTTAAGTTTTTTCTTTGGTTGTTTTTCAATACCTATGTATTGAAAGCTAAGGTAGAATAGCCCTGTGCAGAATTTGGAGACTGGAACTAATATATGAATCCTAACATGGAGTACTCTGGAGACAGGCACAACACTTGTGTGTTTCAGCAGAGATCCCAAAAGTTGTAAGGGTTTTCGTCCCAAAACAGCAGGTCAGGGGGATATTTTCAGCCTCGTACAAATGGACTTCTTGGTGTCTGTTGGTGAAGTTTGTATGTGTGTCCTAGAGAATGCTCTGAGAATGCCTGGGTGTGCTGACAGGAACTGGAGAAGTGGAGATTAGGAAGTCTTGGTAACAGTAGGGAAGGGTTTTGCCTAGAAACTGAAACAGATTTGCCACAGTAAGACTTGGCCTAGTGCTTCAGCTTATGCATTGAATAATGCTGGATTTCTTCCCACAGCTCTAAATCTTTCAGGTCATGTAAATATCAGGTTCACAGAAGCTCCATCTGGTATTGCTTTTAATTCTTTTAGCTGTGCCCTCTAGAGACTTACTACTGTCTCATTTTGCAGGTGGGTTTGCACAGTTTCTTGCCACAAGCTTAGGAAGTGAAGCTCCCATCTTCTTCTCCCAATAGATTACATGGGTCTCTAGCTTACATTTCTTGGTCTTGGTATCAGGAGTTGGCAAAGAAAAGTGCTGAAAAATTTAATGAAATTCCTTAAAAAGGAAAAGGTCTTTCAAAAGCAAAGAGGAGTTTGCAGAATTCCCGTCGATTTGACTCCATGGATGAAATTTCAGTTTAGCAGTGGGATTTTTTCTGGAGAACTCAAGCCTACACATACATAGGCACATCAGCTATATAAGAGTAGTTGGGTACCATTTTATGGCTTGCATTCCTCACAAAGGCAGACAGCCTGTAAATTATGTCAGATTTCTGTCAGATTGTGCATAGTTGCATTTTGTTTACTAAGGGTAAATTTTACAGGAACCCATTTTATGTAAGCAAAATTTGTGGTGTACACTTGGCCTTGCATTTGTTTGGAATCCTGCACACATTGGGGATTAATTTGTTGGAAGTCAGAATAAGTCCTTCACTTCAGGTCACAGACAGGCTGGAAAATCCTATTTGACTTTTTTCCCCACAAGAGGAGAAAACAATACACTCAATACACTGTTCAGTTTTCCAGTAGTGAGAGAAAAAGGTAGAAGTAGTGCCATTCATTATTCATGTTAGCTTTTCACATATTAGCCAAGGAAATATTTCAAGTCCTATTATTGGATAGAATTAAACAACAATTTTGATTCATATTCATTTTGTTCCTCAGATTGATATCCTTGAAGATCCTGTTATTAAGAATGTCATTGTGCTGCAGACAGTCCTACAAGAAGTCAGGAATCGGAGTGCGCCAGTGTACAAGCGAATTAGGGACCTGATTCAAAA
Organism: Corvus brachyrhynchos; assembly: GCF_000691975.1. Taxonomy (NCBI): domain Eukaryota; kingdom Metazoa; phylum Chordata; class Aves; order Passeriformes; family Corvidae; genus Corvus; species Corvus brachyrhynchos. Next base: position 736,046 of record NW_008237609.1, read on the forward strand.
CCCAGAAAAACATTTCTATTCTTTCACCAATGAGCATCACAGGTAAGGTGTGGAATGGGTTATGACAAAGTTTTGCTGATACCTGGTAAAAGAAAATGGGAAACAAAACTGGAACATGTGGATTGGAAGAAAAATTACACTGGTGTCATAGAACTGTATATTTCTAAGGAATATTGTTGGAAAATAGTTGATGTTCCAGGAGCTTTTCTGTTTATAGTTATGTAAGTCTATGTATGTTATGAAAAGGGGGTTAGAATACTGAATAAGCTTTACAGACAGCGCTGTTATTTTGAGCAGTAGGATACTGATTTTCCATTTTTGTGTCCCTTTTAAACATACTCCAATGCTTTTATTAATATTGTCAGCTTAGTGTGTAGCATAATTCAAAAATCCTTTAAGTTAGTGACAGAAAGCTCTAAGAAATGAAGGTGCAATTAATTTGCTCTTATTTGTGCTCATTATTAGTTTCCAATACTGCAGTACCATAGTTCTAGGAATCTTGAATCCATAGTTCTAACAGCATGAATGCAAACCTCTTCAATTTTCTGTGAGAAAGTTGTATTAGAAATGAACACTTCCTTCCTATTTTCCTTTAGCTATCTGTTTCTTGGCCTTTTAGTGGCCTAAGGAGAGTTACACCTGTTACAAAAATGGGTACAGTAATGATTCTTTTGGCCTAACAGCCTTGATCTTACTTGTCTGGAAATTTTTTTAAAGTATAGATAGATGTTGGGATTTGTTTTGTTTTGTCAAGCACCCCCTTTGTTTTTAAAATTTATTTAGAGAAACGTACATAGAGCAAAAGCGGGGAGAAACTTCTAACGACCGCAATGACAGAGCCATTCGGGTAGCAGTGAAATGGTACAATGAACACTTGAAGAGAATAGAGGATGAGGAGAAGATTCAAGTTGTCTTTTTAACGAATGACAGAACTAATAAAGAGAAAGCTCTGGAGGAAGGGATAACTGCTTATACATGTAAGTGAAGTAGTATGTATGTTTAATTTATTGGTTAAATAAACCGAGCAGTCTCTTCATACCTAAATCCCACGCATCTCTTGCATAAATATTTATGTGTGTGCTTTTTTAGGTGAGGAATATATAAAAAGCTTGACAGCTAATCCTGAGCTTGTAGATCGTCTTGCTTGTGTATCTGATGAAGGGGTATGTTTTTATTTTCGTTTTATAAAATAAATTAATCGCAAATAGCTTGTAGTATAATATTGCGTACTGTGTGTCAGGGTACTGACGTCAGTTTAGAATACAAGGAGTCTGGACTTTATTACCATTTTGGCAATTTAACTTTTTCACAACTGAAAAGTAAAAAGGAAATATTGCAGCCATTTTCAGTCCTGCTTATATGCCTGTTAGTATGTATCTTGTTATCTGTAAAAAGCCAGTTGCTTTAGTTAACTGTTGTGAAGATGAGAATAATAACAGTAGGTTAAATAAAGTGCATAAATATGAGAAATAATTGGAACAAAATAAAACCAAAATATATTGCAAACCATTTAGATCTTTGTTTCGTGTCTGCTGGGAAATCTATGTTATAGATCAAAACCATTTTCTTTTGGTGATAGTGAAGTTGACATAAATGCAGGCTGCAGCTCAGAGTTGAGCTACATCCTCTTCTACTTGCTTGTGCTTTGTGTTTATCAGAATAAACACAAAGGCTTATATGTTGACAAACAACTGATAAAGCTGAACACTCACCACAAAAATGGGAAAGTTAATTTCATCAGAGTTAGTTTTAACAGAATAGACCTCTATGCAAGAGTGGAGGAAGAAAGTGGAGGGCTCAGGTGTTCTCAGCAGTTAACTGTAGATCATTCAGGTGTAAGCAGTTGTCTGACTGCTCCAAAGTTTAGTCACAGTAATGTATTTTCATAATGCTTTCTATAGCTTACAGTAGATACACTCTGCACCATACTCTTTGCTACGCTAATCTTTCTTTGTTAAGTGGCTGTTTAATCACTGTATCCAAATCAACATAAAATTGTCCAGTATATTTTTAAGTAAGTGCAGGAAAACAGGAAAAGTTCCTATGATTGCCATATTTTTATGCTTTTGATGATTCATTAGGAAAAGTACTGCTTAATAACAATTTTTCATTATTGTTCATTTTTCATACCTACACACAGTTACATTAGGTAGTTTGTTAGCTTCAGTGTGTCGTGTTCCTGAGCTTGGTTTTGAAATTAACATGAATATAAAATACTGAAAATTTCCTCTCTTTTTTTTCTTTTTTCCTAAAGAAAGAAATAGAAGGTGGAAAAATAATATTCCCAGAACATATTCCTCTTAGCAAATTGCAGCAAGGAATAAAATCTGGTATTTACCTCCAAGGAACTTACAGGGCAAGCAGAGAGAATTATCTTGAAGCTACTGTTTGGGTTCATGGAGATGCTGAAGAAAATAAAGAGGTGAGTTTTTATTTTACCTCCATGCTGTAAACTTTAACTAGCCTTAATAATGACTTAAAATTTAATTCTTTCATGGTGACATATGTTAAAATGGAGCATATTAGTAATTTTTTACTCTTCTGGTTTTTTTCTGATGTTTTTGCTGGTGCTTGCATTTTTTATTTGTATGGATATAGACTGCTGAAATGCTGACTATGCTCTTTCTGAAAAAAGAATAATGTATTTAAAATTACAGTGTGATAAAGCAATTGGTAAAATAAAGATGAGTCTTGGTTGTTAATAGTTTTTCAATTGGCTCGTAACAGCTTTTAAAATCAGTTTGAAATGCATAGTGAAAGACACAGGAGCAAGTGTGTAGGAGGATTTTCAGGAAAAAAACAGTTGTGAGCCCTTATGGGGTTCTGCTTTGTTTCCCCTGCTATTTTCCTGCTTGATGAGGAGTAGATGGGCTGTTCCCCACCCAGCAGTTAATCCATCTGTCTGCCTGCTAGATTCTCAGTTGGTACAGATGTATAGATGCTGTTTCCAAGCAGTGGCAGTTGTCTCCTCCCTCCCTATTTGTGGCAGCTGGAGGTACTTCTCTTGTCTCTCTTTTATTCCTCATTCTCAGTAGTATGTGGAATCCCCTATCCTGCAAAAATAGGATTGTCTGATTTAATTAAACCCCCAAAAACCAGGGGAAAACATATTTCATATAGAAGCAATTGGAATGTTGAAGTAAGATCATCTGTACTGTAAGAAACCTTGGCAGAGGAAAAAACTGCATCACAAACATGCTTTAAAATGTTCTTTGGAATGTAGAGCCTGTCACACGTGTTTACTCTTCTGTTACACTCCTTAGATTTGGGTCTTCTGTTTTCATCATCATGAATATTTGCATTTCCATTTTGTTTTCTAAAAAATCCAGATAATTGTACAGGGACTGAAACATTTAAACCGAGCGATTCATGAAGATGTTGTAGCCGTGGAGCTGTTGGCAAAAGATGAATGGGTGGCACCGTCCTCCGTGGTTTTGCAAGATGATGGCCAGAATGAAGAGGGCATTGAAAGTGAAGAGGAGAAAGAAAACATTGTATGAAAGAAAAAATTTTTCTTAACTGTGGTGTTACGAAAGAGATGAAATCTGTGGTACCCTGACAGTGTTAGGCTTTAGATTAGTATATGCTCTTTATAAAATGTGATTACAGAAATTATGAAATTTAATTGTAATTGTACAGTTGTGTTAAGTACATGATGGTGGATAAAATGGATCATTTTTAATTAGTCTCTGCTAGAAATTCCCACTTTACTTTATTAAGCTTAATAAATCCAAAAGTTACTGAATGGTAGTCATGTAATAATGTAATAATGTAAATCTTTATATACTGATGTGCAGATTAGGATTTGTTAGAGTAGGAGCAGGTGGTGTATCATACCGAGAGGCACCTTTTATAGGCAATACATACACTTGGAACCTGTTGTAAAATATTTTTGGGTCTTTCAGTAATTCCACTTAATGTGCATGCAGTGCACACGCATGTATGCCTTGTACAAGAAGATAATTTCTTAAAAATTACCTTTCCACTGAATTTCATGGGAACGTTTTTTAATGATTATGTGGAGAATTACTGGAGAATTTTCAGGCAGCATAAAAGGACTCCAAAAAATTAAAATAATAGGTTGTAAAATAACATGGAAAATGTTATTTGTTTGGGTTTTCTTAATGGACATCATTTCAGAAAAATGAAGAACAGCAGAAAAAAACTGAGAACGCTGTCTTCTCCCACTGTCTTTGCTAACTCACAGCTAAGTAGTCGTGTCACATACTGAAAATACTAAAAGTTATGCGAAGCACAGGGAGGCACAGGAGGTTCTATTTATGAAGTCATAATAGAATTTATAATGAGTTACAAAATGTTGCTACTAAAGTTTAAGTTACCTGCTGTAGTTAAACGTGAGTTCAGACAGTTCTGTATTTTTAACCTGTTCTACCAGCTGAAGACTTCTGTTAACAAGGACATGCTGAGGCCTACGGGAAGAGTAGTGGGCATTATAAAACGAAACTGGCGGCCGTATTGTGGGATGCTTTCCAAGTCACAGATCAAAGAGGTGAGGAAATGATTCACTTAAGTGCAGGGTTGTTTTTTTTTCTTGAATTGGAAATTAATTGTTCCTTTCTCTGGTTGTTAATAGGCAAGGCGCCATTTGTTTACACCAGCTGATCGCAGAATTCCTCGCATTCGAATAGAAACCAGACAAGCAGATACATTGGAAGGGCAAAGAATAATTGTTGCTATTGATGGTTGGCCCAGGAATTCCAGGTATCCGAATGTAAGTTTAGCATTTTCTTCTGAACTTTTAACTATCTGATGTTTTGTGTTCTTAGGTAAAATATTTATTATCTGCAACACTGAGTAACTGCAAACAGTGTTGACATGAAGTTTGAATTCTTTGAGTGCCATTTGATGGTGCAAATTAAGGAAGTCCTCAAATGATTTAATTTGGTCTTACCACCAGCTATGGGGTTATGCTTAAAAAGCTTACTCATCCAGTTCTGCAGTGAAACATATATGGGCTACTTAAGGTGCTTTATACAGAGTAACCAAGGACTGCGTTGTTTTAGTCTGTGTTCCTAGAAATGTGAATCTTTCGCTCTGATTTTGCTCATTCATGCGTACCAGTCACTGTCCTAGCAGATACTTGACAAATGCACCAAATGCAATCAAATTGCCAGTAGGTTAAAAGTAGTTAAAGGTTCAGTGTAAGTAACAGAGGCTGTATGAGAAACTGAGGACCCTGCCTTCCATTTGCGTAGAACACTAGCCGGGTTTTGAAGTCTTCAAGGGGCTCATGTGGGAATACACAGCTTGTAATGAAGCGGAGCACAGGTGGCTCCCGCTAGTTTAGAGAACTGAAGGGACATGGAATATATGGAAGAAGCATTAAGAGAAAGTCAGCATTACTGCAGAGAAGTGAGGAATAAGGTAGAGTTGATGTGGTATTAGGGTGTGAGATGTGTGGCACAAGGCCAAGCCCATAGAGAAATGAGAGTGTATTAGTTTTGCTGTTTTTGCAGCAGTGGTTTTTCCTTCCTGCAAAAATGATTTCACGTTTATAATTTTTGGAGTCTTAATTGTGGAGAATTTAGAGCCATTCTAAGAAAGGAGGGGGATGGACTTGGTTCAGACTTAGAGAATCAAATAAATGTTTAAAATTAAATTTCTCTTAAAGGTGAGAAAGTTAACCGAATTGAAAAAGATTGCTCCTACTGTGTAGTTTAATATAAGAATAACCTAAGGGTTAATGTTCTCAAATACTTAGTTTTGGACACAATGGTATTGCTTGATACGTGTGCATGTATGTACCTGTATTATTCCTCAGGGTCATTTTGTAAAGAATTTGGGAAGCGCTGGAGATAAAGAGACAGAGACAGAAGTTCTCCTGCTTGAACATGATGTCCCTCACCAGGCTTTTTCCCAGGCTGTCCTTAGTTTCCTACCAAAAATGCCATGGAGCATTACCGAAGAGGTAATAATTCGTAAGTTATTGTGGTAATTACTGTGCCTTCCCCTTCAATGCAAACTGTGACATTCTTGAATATCCCAGTGCACCAGAAACAGATGAGAAATGTTGTCCAGGACCGTTCTGTCTTAGTGTGAACTTTCAGCTGGATTTCCAATGGAAATAAGAGCTCTTCAAGTTTTTGCATTTTGGCTAAAACTGTGTTTGTTGAGGACAAATATTTTAAAATAAAGATGATACTACACGTTTTGTTAAAGAATAAAAAGATAAAAGAAGGTTTTCTGCAAAGGAGAGAGACTGCAATTCCAGCAACTATACAATCATCCCTAGGAGTTTTTCATCATGCAAAATAGCTTTGTAACCAAATACGGCAGCCTATGTGTCATCCCAATTAGTCTGAGGCATGGAGACTTTAATATATTTCTGCTGTAATACAGTAATTAAAGAAAGAGAAATTTGTGTTTGCAGAATTACTCATTCAAATACAGTTAGTGAATTTTACATTTTCCACAGTAGCTTAAATACAGGAAATGGTTGCTTTAGAAGTTACAGGAAAATGTCATTAGGAAACAATTTGAGCACGATATTTTTTGATTTGGGTTGGGCTGAGTGTTTTCGGGTTTGCGTTTTAATCTCCTGGAGGTTGGCTACTTCTATTATAATTTACTACCTACTCCTTTTTTTTTCTGAATGTTGAAACACAAGGGATCTTTGTGTAAATTAGCTCTCTAAAAATCAGTTGTCTAGTCTAAGAGATCTTTTTGTAACCATTTTGCAAGGGTAGATACTTCTAAAGTGTGCAGTTCTTTTCAACTATCTAGACATCTAAGCCTTAGAAAGCTAGGCTTAGGAGCAGTCATATCCAAGACAAGTCATTCAGCTGGATATCAGTCAAAATTTCACTTTAAAAAGTCTCGATTCCTAGTCCTGCTAATTCTAAGATCATGATAAAACTATGGTTGTATTCTGATTCTCTTCCTCACTTCTGTAAACCAAAAAAAAATTTAGTACTTGATCTTCTGTGGGTTTTTTTTTTTATCATTGTAGTTTCTGCATATCTGTTTTGTTCTTGTCCTAAAACAAACAAACAGAAATAATTCCCAAAGCAAAACAAACATTCTGAAAATGCTTCGTTCCTTGGGAAGATCTTGCCTTTCTCAAATGATTATTTTTACTATGAAAAGGAAGGTGTTCTTGAAAACAATTTTTTGCTTCTTTTGAATTTCAGGATATGAAACACAGGGAGGACTTAAGGCATCTGAATGTTTGTAGTGTTGATCCTCCTGGTTGTACAGATATTGATGATGCATTACATTGTAGAGAAATGGAGAATGGAAATCTAGAGGTATTGTATCAATCCAGTCATTTATTTATTTACTTGTTCCTTTATTTTACAAACAGTGCAGTAGTGGTAAATGACATGTGCAAAGCTCCAGATCTGTTATAAATAAATTAATGGTGTTTGCACAGCTGCCAGATGGTAATAAAAAGAGTTGATTTGCATTAGGTCAGTGTCAAAAGTGGGAATTTAGTGTCTTCTAAATTCACCCTGCTTTATCTTCATTTAGCATGAGAATTTAACATAAAATTTATTTACTGCTTCACCTGAGTATTATAAACAAGGATATTTACAGCTAGGATAAGGAGCTATCATAGAAAAAGTTAAGATACTGGTGTAATGCCTATGGAATTAATGTTTAATTTTAAAAAAAGGCAGTTAAAAGCTACGGGCTTAACACCAGCTCTGTACCCCCTTATATCTGATTTAGTCAGATTGTCTTCTTTAGAAATTAATTGGGAATTGTAATAGCAGGTTGTGCCAGAGTGGAAGGTCTAGCAAACAGAAAAGCAAAAACAAATTTGCAGTGAGTCTTGAAGAACATGAAGGTGGTTATTTGAGCCCTCAGGCAAAGAAGAGTTGCATTTGTAGTGAATATAACTTTCCCCTAAATGTACAAATGCTCTTTTTTTGAATAATTGATGCGACCGTTCTTTTTTTTAATATGATAGGTTTTAACTGTTCTTTTTATGAAATATGGGAGCTGCTGAAAGGAACTGGGAATGGATAAATTGGTTTGTAAAAATGTGGGAAAGTTTATTTCACTCTGAAAACTGTTTCTGTTTCATGAGGTGCATAACGTGATGCTTGTTTTCTAGGTTGGTGTACATATTGCAGATGTCAGTCATTTTATTCGCCCAGGAAATGCTTTGGATGAGGAGTCAGTAAAAAGAGGAACAACAGTGTATCTGTGTGAAAAAGTAATTGTTTTCTACAGCTTCTTGTACGATTAAATGGTTGGATTTTCATTGCTTTCCTCTTTTAATTCTTTGGAATGAATCATCTCTGAACATCTCTGAACTAAGGAGGAAAAAAAAATAGACAATTTGTCTAAGACAATTTTATTTTCCTTTTTATCTTTAAAAAGCCATTATCTGGACAATATCCCATTCAACTCTGGTTTGAAGCATTATTAGCATGTGCTTCTGAAACTGGAATACTGCTTCAATTCCAGTATGAAATTGCAGAAGTGGCCTGGTTTTGCCTTTTCCATTGGTTTTCTGCTTTTTTTGTCATAGCTAAATCTCTGAAGTTTCCTATGATTTGCATTCATTAACACTGTAGGCTTAGTCCTGTTTGTTTCTTCCAGACCACGATTTCTTTTCAGAAATCACTGTTACTAAAAAGATGATAATTAAAATGAATCTTGGAATGAATTTTCTTAAGGTGGTTTACTTTTCTTTCAGAAACCTGAGCTTTCTTGTCAAAAAAATAATTATTATCTTCAAGCTTTTATTATATTGAAAATCAGGAAGTTAAAATACTAACTTATAAAGTACTGATTTTTATTCTTTACTTTGCAGAGGATTGATATGGTTCCAGAGCTACTTAGTTCCAACTTATGCTCCCTGAGATCTAATGTGGACAGGTATATGTATATGATCTGTACTATAATCCTGGCAAGAAACTACAGATGTTTATGTATGCATTTTAACAGATTTTCCCCTCCTTCTCTCTCTCTCCCATAGGCTTGCATTTTCATGCATATGGGAGATGAACCATAAGGCTGAGATTCTAAAAACTAGATTTACAAAGAGTATTATTAATTCCAAGGTTAGTCATGTAAATATTACTATAATTCTGGAAAAAAGCTGTAAATTGTATTATAAAAACAATGATCAACAGACTTGATTAAAAAGTCTTCTTTCTGATTAATGATTTATATTTTATTAGAATTAGAAAATGGTACTGAAATACTAAAAATAAAGAAAATGTTTGATTCTCCCATGTCCTTCTCAACCTCTAAGGCTGCAGTGTTTATGTGTGCAGTTACTCTGTGTATGATGTATATAGGACATGGCTGATATATACCATCTAGTCAGTTAAATTCAGTGGATTCTGTAGATGTTCAATACATTTCTGAAAATTAGACCTCTAATATATGAAATACATGTGATCAGCAAAAAACAACCCCACTGTAAATGCCTGGTGTATCTTAGTATCTTGCGTAGATCTGTCCTCGTATGTCCATTGTTCTTTGTGAATAGCAGACATTTAGATATTGAATGCAAAGCTTTGTATTATTGTGAACCAAGTTACCGATAGCAAGCTGCACTTTCTGCAAGACAGAAGGAACTATGGTTTTCTTTTTGGAGTGTTCAATTATGTATCATGATGTCTGTTTTTTCTTAACCTCTTCAAGGCTTCTCTTACATATGCTGAAGCACAGATGAGAATTGATTCAGCAACTATGAATGATGCCATTACTACCAGCCTACGTGGACTAAACAAATTAGCAAAAGTTCTGAAGAAGAAAAGAATTGATAATGGGTAAGCCATGCAGGGTACCTGTTGCCTTTTCCCCCACCATTCTTTCTGACTGTTCTTGCTGTCAAAATAAGTAATGGTTATGTGTCCATTTTTTAGTGAAAATCTTGTGGAAGAGAAGTATTTTGCCATTTTGATTTGTATGAGAATGCCCATCCTTATTTCCCAAAAAATATAAACTTGGGATATTAACTTTTTCTCCACAAGATCAATCAATATGGATCTCATAGAGTCATAAAAACACAACTAGAGGAGTAGTGTTTGAAATTTTAGGAGCTTCTATGGTGTGTATTCACATGACGTTTCCTGCAAATTTGAACATTAATTCCATGATTTTATTTTTAATTTCTGCTAATTTTAAGTTATAGTGTCGTGATAACCCAGGTGATGTTACAGGCTTGCAGCTCAGCTGCTCTGTCTGCTTTACTGTAATTTTTTAATACCACTTAATGTCTTCCAGAGCCTTGACACTTGCATCACCAGAAGTTCGTTTCCACATGGACAGTGAAACTCATGATCCTATTGATCTGCAGACTAAGGAGCTCAAGTATGCATTTTATTTATTAGTTAATTCAGAGTAGGGATGGAATTAAAGACATGTTTAAGTAGCAACATTTAGTTAATAGTGTATGAAGTTCCTATAATAGTGCAGGACAGTCATAGAATTAGAGGATGGTTTGAGGTGGAAAGGACCTTGAAAGCCTATCTAGTTCTAGCGACACTGCCAGGGGCCCAGACAGTTTCCACTAGACCAGGTTGCTTAAAGCCTCACCCAGCCTGGGCTTGAACACATCCATTGATAGAGCATCCACAACTTCTTTGGTCAAGCTGATCCTCAAAAAGAGAATTCCTCTATTTTACTGTGGTATTTATTTAGCAAGTCTTGAACTGTATGCTTCATATGTGAACTTCTCAGAAAGAAGTCAAGAGGTTATCTCTTGGTCTTTTCAGGCATTTTAATGAGCATTTTTCTTTAATGTTTTAGAATATTTCAGGGATTTTTTTTTTCTTCCGATTCAGTATTTGGAACTTAATATGCATTGGTTTTAATCTTAAAATTGCTTGCCTACTCGTATAAATGTTCAAAACCACTAGTTAATATTATACAACATTGTTAGGATGGTGGAATGTTTCTTCATTAGGCACTCAAAGTAAATGTCTAATGCTTTTAACAATATAAAATGTTTATCTTGATAGAGAGACAAATTCCATGGTTGAAGAGTTCATGTTGCTTGCCAACATTTCTGTTGCACAAAAAATTTATGATGAGTTCCCAGAGTTTGCCTTGCTCCGGAAACATCCTGCTCCTCCCCCATCAAATTATGACATCCTTGTGAAGTCTGCAAAGTCCAAGGCAAGTTTTTACCTTATTAATTAAGTGAATTAACTATGAAAAACTATATTTTCTCTCTGGTTGGCCACTTACTCAGGAATAAGGGCTGGAAAGCCGTATTTTGAAAGTTTATCGGCTACACTTTGAAATCACTGGTATTTGTAGCAGGATAATTGTACCTCTAGGTGAAAAGAAGAGTCTTACACTTTTTAGACCCTTTCTTAGGTAAAGAAAACAAATCAGTGTCTTAAATCTTGCCTTGTAGCACTTGTGAGCTGTGAATGTTTCTCCTCTCCAAGTCACGTGATTTTTGAGCCAGTTTTTGGCTTTGGATCACATACATTATTGATGTACTTAGAAATTGTTCAGTCACATGAAATAATATGTTTCTCTTAAAGTCAGGAAGTAAGAAAATGTGTTTATAGTTTCCATCCTCTCCATAGATCAGCTAGAGGCTTATTTAGTCTGAAGTAAGTCCAGTGTAATTAAGGAGTCTGAACAGAAAAAATGACTTCTCCAGTTTCAGGATATTTGATCTGAGCTAAACTTGTAACTCTGTAGTTACTGTGATGTGCATTCATATTTCTTTTCCCTTCAACTCTTTCTCCACCCCATTTTTTTTTTCTTATGGACAAGAGAGAAGCTCCCAGATTCGCTCAGTGTGACATAAATAGACAAGTCTAAACCTAGCCCATTTAATTTTCCACTGCTATAAAACTGGAATAATGATAATTATTTCATTTGTGTCCTGAAAATTATTTTTAAAGTACTGTTTTATTTGGAAAGCTAAATTCCTGTGCATAGATAAACATTCTTTTAAATAAACCAAAGTGGCTTTTTTACTACTTTTGACACAACCATCACAATTAGTTATTAATATGCTATATTTACTTTTTTACTAAATGTGCAATTATCTTACCATAATACAGGCATAATTTGATCTCTGGATCAAACTTCATTGTCAGTGCTGTATTTGAAGGAAAGAGCATTCAACTGATCATGTGCTGAAATTTACCTTGTTTCTGAAAATTAAAAATGCATTATGTATTTTCACACTAACTGAATTTTTATCAGAGAACACTGGCAAACAGGGAGCAAAATGTACTAGTACACAGTACTAGTTTTACATGTCACTTTTCCGAGTATTCATTCTAATCATTTTGCAGAGGAAATACCATAAAGTCAATTACTTACCTTGTGCTTGGATGAGAATCTGTGTGTGGCATAAATACACGGGGGTTTTTTTACATTCTTTCTGATTAAATAAAGGGATAGAAAAATCAAACCAAAGGAAATAAAACCTCATTAATATTGGCATAAAGTATTTCTCAGTTGAGAATGGGTGTCTTTTCTGAATTCCTAGGCTACTGACTCACTATTTCATTTTTTGCATAGATCACTAGTAATAATGAGGGAGGGCCCTGTGCATGGATTTTGTTTGTTTGCTTTTGTAATAGTGGCATTCCATCACATTATTAGTTGTGATACCTGTGCCGGTTGCTAAGATAATCCTAGAAGTAGCTGTTATATTTCTGCTTATATTCTTAATATTTGCTAGTAATACCTGACCTTTTTTATTTCTTCTCTCTTTCCAGAATTTGGAAATTAAGACAGATTCAGCAAAGGCTTTAGCTGAATCATTAGACAAAGCTGAATCTCCTACATTCCCCTACCTAAATACACTGCTGCGAATTTTGGCCACTCGCTGCATGATGCAAGCTGTTTATTTCTGCTCAGGAATGGATAATGATTTTCATCACTATGGTTTAGCCTCACCTATTTATACCCACTTTACCTCGCCTATTCGAAGGTACTTGTCTTTTATAAAAGTTTCAGAGAAAAGAAATACGTGATTTATTTGCCAAGAAATTGTGGTGGTGTCCATTTAAAAACAAAGTTTCTGTTCAGTGTTAGATTTCAGTTGAAACAGCAGTGGCTTGGTGGTCCATCCTCATGTACACTCCTGGGTTTACTGTCCATGACTCCTAAGGTTTAGTAACATTTTTTAAAAGTACTTACAAGAATAATAGGAATACATCCCTAATGCAGATGCCTGGCATAGAAATGCACTTCGGGGTCAGTCAGCTTTAGTCTTAGCCAGAGACTGAGGCAGAGTTTGCTCAGTCATTTTTCAGATGGAAGCTGTGTTTAAATTTTGAAACTGTATTTTACATATGAAAACATTGGTAATTGGAAACCTGGTAACGTAGCTGTTGCCTTGTAATGAAATCATACTACTTGGAAAAGTAACTGAGTTTTGAAGAAAATAACTGTCACTGTACTCCTCAGAAATATTTCAAGTGAAATCCTTAGATGTGAATTAAAGTTCCTATGCATTCATATGGATAATTTGTGGAACTTCTAGGAGTCCAAAGGGCAAATTTTAGTTCTTACCAGCTGCATTAAAAACTTCCTCGCTGACATTATAATAAGTTATGCAACAAGAAGTTCAAATACAATTATGCTTTGCAGATCAATGGCATTGAAATACTATTCTACACTAAATTTGTCTAATTTCATGGGAAAGGGAAGAGGGATTGGCTTTAAATGCCATGGTGAAAGATCATTCTTCAGTCCAAAAATAAAACTTTGTTTCTTTTTTTGCAAACATTCAACAATACAGGCTCTCTTGGTACAATAAAGAATTTATTTTAGCAAAGAGCATAACAGTATTCTGGCTCTGCAGTGCATCTTTGGTCAGCAAAGAGATGGATGCTGAATTAATAGAGGGCGTTGCCAGCAGACTGTCATTATTACAAAAACTTAAATCTGTATGATTCACAAAAACAAACGTATGTTCAGAAACTTTTTTATTAATTTTTAAAAACTGTCTTACTATGTCATTGATGATTGTAACCTCATCTTTACAGGTATGCTGATATCATAGTCCATCGGCTTTTGGCAGTGGCCATAGGAGCAGACAGTACTTATCCAGAACTTACAGACAAACACAAACTGGCAGAGATGTGTAAAAATCTCAATTACCGACATAAAATGGCCCAATATGCACAAAGGGCCTCTGTTGCATTCCATACACAGGTAAGTAGTTCTGAGATGTTAGGATGAACTATGGACAGTGCTAGTGCAAAACCAAGCAAGAGTGCAGAAATGGTAAAGGCTGAGGGATGCTTCTGACAAAAAGCTTAAACATTACTTTGCTTGTTCTGAAAAATTTGGAATGGCATCTTGAGGATTCTTTTAGTTTTGTGCTTTTATAAATATGAATGCTTAACACTACAGTAATGTTACAAATGGTTTATGTGATTTTTTAAAATCTGCTTTCAGGATATGCTGTGTAATTATCACTAAGTATAGAATTACCACTAAAAATCACTAAGTATTTGAATGTTTTATTTTTCTGAGACAGTATATTTGTAATTGAGAAGAGAATGTTCTACTGTATTTTTTTCTTATTTGTGTGTTTTACTTTGGTTACAGCTGTTCTTCAAAACCAAGGGAGTAGTAAATGAAGATGCATATATCTTATTTGTAAGAAAAAATGCAATTGTGGTTCTGATTCCCAAGTATGGGTTAGAAGGAACAGTCTTCTTTGAAGAAAAAGACAAACCAACACCAAAACTGGAGTACAACAGTGAGGTATGTTCTTATTATTATTCTTAAGGTTTGTTCTTAAACACCTTTATTTTTTGATTTGGTAAGTGAGCAGAATGGCTAAAATCTATTTTAGCTGGATTTAGAAGGGTAAGAAAGGCTTTTCTAAATGCAAGTTTATTAACCTCTAGTAGTAGTGCCACTATAATCTTTCTAAGTTTAAATAGGTAGGTTCTGACAGGAATGTGTTTCTGTAAGAGGTAGTACTGACATCTAATTATCTTTACTGCAAAAAATGTATATACCACATGCTACAACACTGAATATTCACTACAGTAATTTTTGGTTATTTTTATTTACATGTAGCAGTGATATTTTCATACAAAAATGTTTATTTGTATAAAAACAGACATTGCAAACAGTGAGTATTTATACAAAATTTGAACTTTCAGGTGCCATCACTTACTGTGGAAGACACAACATTACGTGTATTTGATAAAGTGAAAGTGAACATTATGTTAGATGATTCCAACATCCAGCATCAGAAAATGCGGATGGTCTTGGTAGAACCCAAGGTAAGGCACAAAATTCTTAGAACCGTATTACCCTTCAGTAATGTTAAAAAATCATCATGTGGTAAAATTGAAATTTAACCCAGAAGAAAAAACATAATTTAGCAGCAGCTTGTAATGATAGCTTCATACTCACACTCAACAAAACACAGGTCTTCACTGTGTTGTTGAAAAGAATAAATTAAACTTCCGTTCTGGGCCCATTAGGATATTCCACTGTTGGGAAAGATGATGATTTGCTGAAGTAATGTATTGAATTTCACAGTTCTGTAATCAAATGCCCCTCTGAAAATCTGCCAAAATTCGGTAGGGTCTCCTCTTTGCTCCAGTGAATTACAGTGTAGCTGTGATGGGTGACTCAGAAGAAAACTGTATAATTGCTGGCTGTCAATGGCAGTTCTGTCTTACAACTCCCATAATATAAAAATTCTCTCTTGATAATGTTACAGGAACTGTAATGTCCTAATAATGGTCTCTAGTCGCAAGACTTTTCAGTTCTAGTTTCTTCGTGCATTTGGGACACTGGGATTTTTTCTGCTCTCACACTTCATGCTTGATAAGTATTTTACATAACATTACAAGATTGTGCTCTTAGAGCAAGGTACATGGGACTTCCTTGGTAAACAAGATGATTGCAGCAATTCAGTAACCCTAATCTCAGAGGAAAAAGACAACCCAAAATAAGTAAGAGCTTCTTTTTGTTTATACAGTCAAACTATGGCTTTTTTTTTCCTTGAGAAATGATGCTCCCAAACACATGTAAATATATTCTGACCTTTGAGCTGTTGTATGAGCTTGAACCATAGAATGGTTTGGGTCACAAGTGACTTTTAAAGATCATCTAGTTCCAACCTCCCTGCCATGGGCAGGGACACCTTTCATGAGATCAGTTTGCTCAAAACCCCATCCAGCCTGGCCTTGAACACTTCCAGGCATGGGAGCATCCACGTCTTCTCTGGGAAACCTGCTCCAGTGCCTCATCACACAGAGTAAAGAATTTTTTCCTAATACCTAAATGAAACCTACCCTCTTTCAGCTGGGGGGGGTGGGGGCAAGGGAGGGGAAGCCATTCCCCCCTTTTCCTGGCGCTGGATGCCTGTGTGAAGAGTCCCTCTCCAGTCTTCTTGTAGGGTCCCCTTTCAGGTGCTGGAAGGCTGCTCAAAGGTCTCCCTAGAACATCTTCTCCAGGCTTAACAACCCCGTCTCTTATCAGCGTTTTCTCACAGGAGAGCTGCTCCAGCCCTCTGATCATTTTTATGGCCCTCCTGGGGACTCGGTTCAACAGGTCCATGTCTTTCCTATGCTGGGACCCCAGAGCTGGATGTAGCAATGGAGGTGGGGTCTCTCCAGAGCAGAAGAGAGATGCAGAATCCTCTCCCTGGCCCTGCTGCCCACGCTGCTTTGGATGCAGCCCAGGACATGTTTGGCTTTCTAGGCTGCAAGTGCCCATGGCTGGGTCATATCCCGCCTGTCATCCACCAGCACCCCCAAGCCCTTCTCAGCAGGGCTGCTCTCAATCTGTTCAGCCCCAGTCTGTGTTGAGTTTAATCCCTATGATTTCAAAAACTGGGAGTAGACAATCAAAGTTGTAGCAGAAATGAACCCTTGTATCCTGTTGTGCATTCACATGCTGAGCTGCCCTCTGCTTGTGCTCACCAACTCTAGAGCTTGTCAGGAGCTTCTTTTGGGGGCATGACTCAGGAACAATCCTATGGCCATGACTCTAGTCAGAGGGACACTTTGAAAACAGACAGAGTAAGGCTAATGCAAGCTGATAGGTGGGGTGCAGACAACCTACTGGCTTTGTCAGGCGTGGTGCTGCTGCTTCTCTTTGCCTTTTTCAGCTTTTATTTCAGGTGAGTGTTGTACCTGTGATTGTTCTAAGATGGTAGGCCCTCTTTTAGGTGATTTTCTAAATCAGAAGTTTCTGATGGTTGACACAGTGTTTGTAAAAGGTCTGTAAAGTAAACTCAAGTTTTACCAGGATAGTAAAAATTGAATAAAAATTTTCTGACTTCTGTTCTTTTCTTACTGTAGATATTAGGAAATGATATGCCTGCAAGTCTGTCTGCAGAGGCAAGCAGCAAGGATGAACCAGAGAAAAAGAAAAAGAAGCTACAAAAATAGCTGGATTTGAGATTCAAGAAGAAATCACAAGTACTTGCATTTACCCTATGGGCAAAGTGCTAGAAGCAGGTTTTGTTTACTTTTGAAATACACATTTTAATAATCTGTAAAGAATTTTTTTAAAACTACTTTTATATGACTATGAATGCAGAACGTTTTAAAAGAATGTATATCTACACCTTTGTCCTGTGGGTGAAAATAAATATTTCTGCAAAGTGAAGAGGTGATTGTAGAGTTTCTTGTTAATATCTGGTTTGAGAGTCTGACAGAAGTCAGCACTTCAGTGCATTCTCTTTAGCACCTCAGAACTGAAAGAAGTAATTGAACAATATAGGTATTAAAGAAATGTCTTTATTCTGTTTCACTACTCAATTTACAATTAGACATGTTAAAGGACTCTCATTGAAAGTACTGATATTAATTTAATGTAAACAATGACCGCTTTGTGCAATGTGTGCCAACCAATGCATTAAGAACAACTACAGAAACAGAATGGTCAAGTGATTTCCATGGTAATTTGCACAGTAGGTTTCTTCTACAAATCAATTGTACAAACATAATAAAAAAATAGGCATATTTTCATAAAATAAATATTACCCATTTAACTGAAGACTATAAAACAGGACAGAAAATACAGGCAATCCATATGGGAGGGGATCCTTAATCACTTCTCACATTCACCCATTTCTGCTGTTACCTTTTTCTTACCTTTAAGAGAACACTAACACAGGATGAAATTAAATACTTTAGTGATAGCTTTTTTACTTGTGAATACTTCAAAAGCCTCTGATCATTGAACATTATAAAAACAATCAAGAAGTTTAGTTAAAAAGTAAAACCAAATTTTAATTCTACATGTAACTCAGAAAATTTCAGAAACAGATCATAATTTGGACTACCCTGCTTAACGTTCATTAAATTTACATTACTATTTTAGTAATCACAATTGCAAAAATAAATGCTTTGTACAGTCCTTTCCATTGATTATTGTTCAAATTATCATGAGAAACAGAAATGACACAGGTCATATATATAACTTTTAAATCTCAGGCAAGTTGTATCCTGCTTTTGAGTGACAAAAGTTAGAAGCTAAAGCTAAGAACATTTTGAAGGCCCTATTCTATAAAATTCGTTTTCCAGAAGTCTGAGTTAATTTCCTATTTTTTAAAAAAATCATTCCTTAACAGTTATCAATTCGGTGTATTTCCAGCTTCTGGGCACTGTTTGAAGATCATGAAATAGCTAATATATGACACTAGATTCCATTACTGTCAATCCCACATGCATTACAGAAATACTGATTAAATTGCTACAGAAGTAAAAATAATGCACACCATGTTTGCTCATTAGATTTCTAAAGTAAGTTTTTTTATATTTCTTTTTGCAATGTGAGAACTACAATCAAGTGATTCAGACAGACATTTCCCTTTTTCTTAAATGTGCTTTTCAGAAAGCCTTCAATAGGAAATTATTAATGAAAATACTTCAAGAACTGTTCAATTCAAACAACACACAACTCTCAGGTCTAACATACTGATTTTAATGCCATGAGATTCTGTTCACACCTCCCCTTACGAGGTTTTTTTACAATACTGTCTTGCCTTCAAATTTAGGTCTGACCAATAGGTTTTGGGCCTAGTGTGCCAATAGCTGCTCATCAGCCACTGTCTGTCACTTTGGTACAAGCTTTTCTGTGGGTTGTGGAATAGAACAGAAAGCAGAACTTTCATCCAGTATCCTGGGACATCCTTGCTATGAAAAGGGAGGAAGACTGCTTCACCTGGAACACTTGTTAGAATGGACTCTTTTTCATTAATCCAACCAAGTTTACCAGAGCTCTACATAAACAGAGCCCAGAAATAAGTGTGTATCCCTTATCTCTTCTTTCCCTCTTACTCACTAGGGCCACAAGATAATCATATGGATTTTTTCCCCTATTCACATTTATAAATTCCAGAAGGTTCTTTTAATGAAATACAAGCAAATTCAACCAAATCTGATTTAATTACACAAAGGGAGTTCTGGGCTTCTGACCCCGCTCAATCCATCACTTTAATTCATTGATGGTTTTCTTGAAAAGATCAAAGGTTTGCTTGTATTAATACTTTTTGTAACAAATGGCATGCAAAAGTTAATTATATTTTTAAGGATTTATCTTTTTTGGTAATTTCTGTAAGCAACATAATAATACTAGGAATTAAGAGTGAAGTAAAATGCTTTACTTTAATAGTAGAAAGGCTGCACCACTTTCTTAGTGATGTACTGAAACCAGTGAATCTTATTGCACCTTCTGAGGTTCCTTCCAAAGGGTACCAGATCATCAGTTTGGACACAAGTGTTCTTTGGAGACACTGGTAGTGTCAGGTGATGAACTCCAAGTGTAGTACTAATACAATTACCAAAGCAACAACACTACCTTTGGATTTTAAGGTAACCAATAGTACATTTTACTTAAGTACCTGGTAAACCTAACTGACAGATCACAGATTTTTCTCAAACCAAAGAAAAAGTGTTTCAGAGAATTGCTAAACAGCTTCTTTTGACATAAAGCTTATTTTATATTACTAAGAGAACTAAATTTGGTGTTTGCTCTCATCACCCCCCCAGCAATTCACTTTAGTCCAGCAACTTACTCTTGGTACCAGTGCCAGTATTTATGAAGCCACACAATAAATCTGGTTAGAGACAAGCAATCCAAATCCAGACTAATAGCCCTTTTTCTTTCCCACAAAGAAAAATGTCCCTCATGCCCTTAGGAGGGACAAATCTTAAAATGTAGGTGCTTTTGCAGTTATATTGGTTCCTATGCAAGTTATCCTAGGCTGTTCATGGAATCCACCCTAACCACAGAAGGAATACAATTCTGAAAAAAACCTATTGTTTCTCTGTACCAAATCTAGACACCTTAATTTTCAAAAAGGATCACTTAATGATACCAATAAATTTCTTAATAAGACCTGAAAAATTCCATATTATTTTAAGAACTCCCTTAATATATACCAAACAGTTTATTACACTTGCATTAGAAAAGCAAAATTGTATGTATAATCCAGGTAATTGAGGTCATATGTATAAAAATTTATTAGACACCACAGCTTAAGTTCTCCATCAGAAGACTACATACCACTTTTGTGAAACCCCTGAACTTGATTTTCATTTTTCCAAGTAGAAATGTTGCAAGTTGCATTTTGACCAAATACTGTGCTATGTGTTTTGGCTTTTTGGAAGCAGCATTGCTTCTCTGGAGATTTTGCTCTCAGCAACTGATTGTCCTTATGGCTTAAAGCAGAACACTCCTAGGTGAATAAGAAGAAGTTAGTTTTAAAACCATTCTAACAGAAATTCTCCAAAAGAAACAAGATCCAAGCTTGCTATCTGCAAATTTCAAGTATAGTAAGTACTTCAGGTACCAACTCTGCCCTTCTGAAATGAGAAAGAAATGAAGTAACATCTTTTCTCTACACAGGTCTTTGGAACATGCCATCTCCAAGAACCACCTCATTTCAAGGGCTCACATGCTCTGAATGAGCAAGACTTGAATCTTTCAGCCTGCAATATCTGTGCTTTTTTTCTTTTCATTCCCTGGGAGCTCTCAATTGTAGGATTTGAATGAAGCGCTTAATGCCTTCACACTTTAATCCTAGTCTAAAACCCAAATATGGTATAGTCAGGATCCAGCAGTTCAAAGACTAACAGTGGGAAAAGGCAGCTGCATGACATTGGCCAAGTCCCTCTAGGACAGGTTTGATACCAGACAATTGATTCTGGTAAGTACATTCACACAAAATCCATGTCCTATGGGGTGACTGGGGCAGGATCGTAGATTGAGTATTTTTAGAAGTTAATGACAAAATATCCGTCTGTTGTTCTTGTATGGGCACATTTGTCCTAATCTTAAATGAACAGAGTTTACAATTTGATGTCAGTGCTCTATAAGACACCATCAGTCTGCACTTCCCCTTGGCAGAGAGGTGGCTTTTAGCATGTCACATCCAGAAGTGAAGTCAGGGCTGAATGGGTTTACTTAAGGTTTTTTTATAATCTAGTAGTAATGGTTAGTACTGTCTCCCCTTGAAGGACTTCCAAGACAAAGCAGACCATAAACTACTAGTTTGTAGCACCATGTGACCATAATTACTGAGAGGAGATGATCTTTGCTCTCTTCTCCAAAGAAACTAACTTGCTACTCTGGAAGAAGTAGAACTCCTTCCTGTCAGTCACAAGATTAAGAGTTTAGGAGCCTTGCTGGATATGTATCGTCTTTTGTAATTTGTTTTTCAAATAGGGCTTGTAATCAAAAGACTGCACCTATGCAGAAAGTTCCCCACCAAGTCAGTGTGCCAGGTGTGGTCTAGGACTTGATGCTAAGTTTATAAAAATTAACAGTAGACAATTTTTCCCCAGAAATGTCCTTCTCCACAGGCACATTTTTAAAAACTTAGCAATAAATGAAGCAGCTAGAACAAAAGAAACAAAAATAAGAGACAGACTACAATAGTCATGAGCAGTCTCCCTACTACTTTTCATGCATATACCTCAGTTTCCTCCAAGACAACCTTTGCTTTTATCATAAACCATATTAATTATATTGCCAGTTTAAGGTATTTGTCCTGTGTTTATTCAACATAGTATCTGAAATGATGCTACATTAACATCTTTATTATCACCTGATAGTCTCTCCCCTCAGGCTCCCTGCAACTAAATAAAATGGGGAACGGATGCTTTAGATGGGAAGCCTATCACTTTTTTACCACAATTTAACTCCTACCTTTGTTCTAAGCAGCTGAGATTTATTCTGAAACACGACAGTATTCACATCATTTTCTCTGCAACTGTTTTCAGCCCCTGCAGTATCCATAATGCTGTTTCCAGAAGTCTGTGTATTGTAACCACTGTCCACCTGAAATCAAAAAGCAGGGCTTGGAAAATGTACTGTAATTTAACACAATTAAATCCCTCAGATACCTGATATGATTTGCATTTGATTAACAGAACTTAATCCAACAAACCAATTATGACCAGTTAACAAAAGCAAATTGTAAGCATGTCTGCCAGAATTAGTTTGGATTAAGTTAAATGTACTACTGCACATAGCAACACAAAAATAATTATAATTGCTATGCTAACTCCACCGAAAGAGGGGATGGAGGGAAGGGATAAATGTCATGATACCACCTGCATGCCATATGAAGTAAGAGAAGATAACAATTACTTCCATATTAGTATACGTATTCCACGTTGAGCTCAGTTTTACAGAAAAACAAAGAAGTATTTTTATTTTTACCTGAATACTACTGTTGTCACAAGGAATTGCGCTGCTTTCTGCAAGAGGTGACATGCACATGCGAGAGCTTTCAATACTGAAAGTAATGCCTGTCATAAAGCTGGCCATTGGTGTATTGCTACTGCCAATTGCTTCTTTTATCCAAGTGTTTTCCTCTGACACTTCAGCTGCATCAGCCATGTCTACAGTATTATTTTCCTTTAAGCTTTCTATATCCTGAAATGATGACAACCTTTGATGACAACCTTCTGAGTGATCTGGTGCAATGGACACAGTTGTCACCACAAGATGTGTACCATGCGCAAAAGTATCACCATCTTCCTGACGTAAGTTTATTCCATTATCCATTTCTGGGAACCGAGCTTCTGCTGGAGAAGCGTTTTCCTTGTCTTCCTCATCCTCATCATGATTCTCAACTGCAATTGGTATTCTAATGACAGAAGTCTGATATTTGGCAGTTCCTCTACAGGCTCCAAGCCTCATAGGAGAGCAATTTTGAATTGGAGAACAACCATCTATGTAAGGACTTCTCGTACTTGGGGGTGTCATTATATTTGAGGAAGAAGGAATGTCTGGAGAACGAAAAGTAAATTTTCTTTGGTCTGAAAAAAAATGAGAGAAGTTTAACTCCACCTGATAGCTGATACAAAAACTCATCATTCTCAAAGCCCTACAGTCCACTGAGTAATTTATACCCAACTACAGAGTATTTCACTGACTGTTGCCTCCCAACCCAACCAAACAAGCAACACCAAAAACCAAACCAACCACCCATATATTTTAACTACCATGATAAAGGCAAGTTTTTATCCCATTTCACCACCAAATTTCTTTTCTATGACATGATTTGCTATATTGGAGACCTCGTATTTTCAAATGTCACTACTATACAGTATTCAAAGGAAAATGTGTGAACGCTGGTTCTGGTTTTTTTGTGAACAAGTATCAATACACAATCTATAGGCATTTAAATTTTTGGCAGCAATGAAGTTTAAGATCGAACAAGTGAGAAAACATCTATGCAAACTCCACATATAAAAGTGTAAAATATGTTTAATCAAAATGTGTAAAAATCATGTATAAACAGGTATAATCATGTTTAAACAAGGTATTAAGCCTTACCAGGTGTGGACACAGCATGAAACAGTGACATTTTCTAGAGCAATGAGGACACAAAATGTTTGTGATTTCTCACTAGTCATTTCATTTCAAATAATCTTCAAGCTGGCATGATTTGAAAGATCAAGCTAAAGATTCTTTGCCCATTAACATTAAAATAATTCAGGGCCAAATCAGAATTGTAATCTGACTCAGTTCAGGCATGTGGCTTTAGAAGCCCTCCCACATTAAATTAACCCTTTTAACTTTTCTTCATTCTTATTAGGTCTCAATCCCTTCTTCCAAAATATTTTCTCTAGTTCATCTGTTGCAAGTATATACATTTCATTGTTTCATGTGTTTCACTGCTGCACAGATGTGTCATATAGGAGGAGACTGCTGGTCTGCCAAGCACAGGAACTCATCTCCAAACAGAAGCAGGTTCCACTAAGAATTTTTAAGTTTTTATAATAAAAATATATTACTCAAGATAGAGTAAGACATATACAGTTAAGCCATACCTGAGAGTGGTGTTTTTCTTATGCGAAAAGCAATTGGTGAAAAAGCGGGAGAACCATTATGTGCAGGAGACCCGTCTGAAAACGTGGGACTGGTTATACTTCCCAGACTATAAGCTCTTGTTCCTCCCTGAATAGGACTTGATGAAAACTGACCCTTCAAAATAAAAAAAATCAAATCCACAGAGCATTATTTTCATAATCTAAACTTTGGCTAATATGTATATATAAAATTGTTCTAACTAAAAAGCTTAATATGGCAGCACTGGGAAAGACTAATCCTTTACAATGACAATCTCTATCATTAGTTTAGCTTCAGTATTTCAATTGCAGCTCTTCATCTGGACCTTATGCCTCCACACAGGGGAAAAGAGCAATGGACTCAAGCTGTCACGTAATATCAGCTAGGACTATTTTATCCATTATATTTAAGAACTGTGAGAAACCTAAATAGAGAATTAATGCCATCTGTGTATCTAGTCAAGTGTTTAATCTAAATTTCTTACTCATATCACTGCAGATGAAAGTCAGCCACTATTTATATTTTAATGTAATCCATGTTAACTAAATTCAGCAGCAGATAAAAGACAGAAGTATTTCTCCTTAAGAAAACAGAATAGTGGTCATGACCTTGCTTAAGACTATCATGCAAAAAACCAACCAAACAAAACAAAAACAAAACCAAAAAACCCCAACCAAACAACAGCAAAAAAAACCAACAAAAACCCACCAAACCAAAACATACCCCCTCACCCCCACATCACTTCCAGCACTGTAATTATATTGTAGGAATTCTTTACTAGGTTACCTTTTCTTTAAGCTACACTACCCTAGTGTAGGTAGGTTTTTTCCATGCACTTCAACCACGAAACAGGTAAAACTGTATCACCTAAACCACTTTAGGTGTGCTTTGTCCACATGGGGATAAGGTTCATTTTGTTTAATTTAAAAATGGACATTACATTCTGTGTTTTAATAAATGTCTACTCATCTGAAAACTCTGGCCGATGGGAAAAAAAAAAAGCACATTTAGCACTGCACTTCAAAGATCCACAAGTCATTTCTTCCACTATAAATGAGTTTATGAGATTTAAGGGAAATAATTATATTACATGTTCATATCAACTGGTATTGTAGACAGCAATTCATGGATTTAAACGGGACTTTTTTGTATACACATTTTATCAAAAAAAGAAAGGTTTTAACATGCTTTCAGCAAGTCATGTTTTAATTCTTACTACCTTTTCATAACAAAATTAAAACACAATTCCCTCTATGAAAGAATAGCAGCATAAAAAAAAATTTGAAATAATAAAAAGTCAGTAATATATTCTTTCAAGACTTTTGTTCACAATTTTTTTTCAGAATCTGGAATTTGAAAAAAAAAAAACCAAAAACCCAAGAAAACCCAACTAAAAAAACCACCATCTTTTAGTCTAACACCTACTCTCTCATAAAGTACATCCCACCCAGCCCACAAAACAGGCTACTTACTGAACTAGATGTGTCCAGGGGGCTTCTGCACCGGACTGGAGATAATTCTATTGAACAAAGCACTCCAAGTGGCTGACTACCACATGGACTATGCAGAGAAGGGGACAAACATGCCGATACATTCCCATTTTCTTCCAAAAACAGCTTTCTTCTGAGTGATGAAGAGCTCAGATTTTCCTGAGACTGATCTGCAAATTCATCAGTTCTAAAATATTCACCTAGAAATGTGGGGGAGAAATTGTTTCCAATAAGAATGCAGGAAAAAAATATATTCCATTACAGAGACATATATAATTAAATTAAAACATTTAATCCAATTTACCAATACAGCAACTGATTAATCTGTTTAGGCACCTATCCCAAAGGACTGCTTGTCATCCCTACAAAATGTCACCTCTGTCTACTAAGGTTCATTCCACTTTTGCCCATCATCCCTTAACACTAAAGTCTGAATTTAAAAAATTTAAAAATATTTGCTTGTATCTACTTCTTGGTCTTCTCCCAGAATTGTATTACTCCTCACATCTGAGCTGTCAAACATGGATTATTTTACTACCCAAGCAAACCTAGACTCTTTTTCAGGTCTCCCATATTCTTTGATGGTCTTCATGATACATCCAGAGGCAAAACAGATTAGACTTGAAGAAAATCTAAGCAGTTAGCAGTTTACAGTAGGAAAGCACAAACTAAGACCCATTAAAATATGCTCAGATTTACCAGATTATTTTAGCTTTTTGCTCTTGCTCTATTCTAGTCGGATGTTCCCTGTAGGAGAGATTTTTCATGAATTCCCAAACTATGTATTGATGGAAGCATTTGTTAAGACAAAAAACAAAGGCAATAGATACGGTTCCGGTTTGTTGGCCCACAATCCAGGTTCTGAATTTCAACACTGGGACAGAAGCATGCAGCCAAAATGCTCTGAGCTGGCTGTACCCACTGTCCCACCTATGAACTGGAAGATCAGCCCCTTCCAGCCCCCTTGCCTGAGAAGGTGGCAGCAATTGCTTGATGTAGCACTTATAATCAGACAGTTAATTTGGACTCTTGCCTCCTATCTCAGTAGTCACGGCTTTTTTGCCACCACACAACTTCTATTCCCCACCATGGCTTCAGGTACACTAAAGGCAGAGCTACAGCACAGCTTTACTCAATGCAAGGTTGGGCTTGGAGCCTCCTGGCCAGCATCTGTAACCAAACAGCTCTGCTAAGACAAATTACTGCTCTGTTTGGGGGAGCACGGGGTATCTTCTGCTTATAACCTTTCAGGCATTCAGAACTGTCAACCAATTTCATAGAATCACAGAGCATCTGGAGTTGGAAGGGACACACAGGGATCATTCAAGTCCAACTCCTGGCCCTGCACAGGACACCCTAAGAGTCACACCTTGTGCCTGAGAGCATTGTCCAAATGCTCCTGAACTCTGCCAAGCCTGGTGCTGTGACCACTGCCCTGGGGAGTCTGTTCAGTGCTCAACCACCTCTGAGTGAAGAATCTTTTCCTGATATCCAACCTAAACCTCCCCTGACACAACTTCAGGCCATTCCCACAGGTCCTGGCACTGGTCACCACAGAGAGAGATCAG
>NW_008237609.1:763371-771910 GCF_000691975.1 Corvus brachyrhynchos
TCCCCCTCCTCTTTCCCCCATGAGGAAGTTGTAGATGGCAATGAGGTCTCCCCTAAATCTCCTCCAGGCTGAACAACTTCCAGTTGCCCTCCATATCCCTTCTTTTTTATCTTTATGTCCACACTCATATAATTTTATTTCCGCCGTCGATATCACCGTGTCCTGCAGCCGTAGGGAGGAGGAGAGAAGATCCAGCAGGCAGGAATTGTGCAGCAAGATTGATTTATTTAATTATTTTACAAACCCTTTTATAGACGTTTTTCTTCATAGTCTAATTGGACAAAGGATCAGCCACCCCTTGGGGGTGATTGGCTAAAATCCTAAAACATCCATTGTCAAAATATTTTTCTATTGTACCATAAACAAAGCTCTGCAAGGTTGCAGGTGTTTCATTGTTTACAGAACTTCTGCTATTATCTTCCATGAGAGAGAAAAGTATCTCACGGTTTAGAAGAAGCAGGAAGAATTCCTTGCTAACAGCATTTTTGTATCCACATAATTTAAGTCACGCGTCCCATGAAACATGCAGTAACTGTCTATTTAGAATATATACTTAAAACTTTCATTCATACCTTGTTTACAGTATTTCACAAGACAAACACCCAGCCAACAGTACAAAACCAAGTTTTCTATTTAGACATTCATAATTAAATTTAGATATTGCATGACATACCTAGTATTTTCTCTAAATTAAAATCCACTGGCAAAGACAGTACTGTCTGACAAGCAGCTGCAATGAATAAAACCAACAAAATTAGCTTACAGTGACCTTTTACTAAAGCTGTAGAAACAAAATTCACTTTCAAACTGCACTGCAATTGAGCTATTTAAATTACAGCTGCAATAAGGAAAAGTGTTAATTAAAGTACGATTCTGATTTGACAACACTACACGCAGCACACTAGGCTTAGAGATAAAAACCCAAGAGTTTTAAGAATGCCTCTCTAGAGGCTTTTATGCTGAGAAGAGAGGTCTCTGAGAAAGGAGGGATTCAAAAGGGAAGTGGCAGAAGAATCAAAATACCTTGAGGAAAAACAGTATGTATTTATCAAAAATGATGCAGTTTAAAAGATGTATTAAGACTTCTGATATTTACAGAAAAGAATCACGATTCTCTAACCCAAACCAATCCAACATATTAAAGGTTTCTTGAAACTGTAATTTATTGTAAACCTGAAGTACACATTCACTTTTTAATCCAGAAAAAGTATATATACTGAGTTGGAAAAAAATGCTCTCCCATAGTCTACAGGGGACTTAATTTTTTACTTGAAAAAATACAACAGAGTATAATAGAACAAAATTACTATGAGAAATGGGTATTAAAATTAATAGTAATATACAGTTCAAGAAAAACTATTTCTACAGTTATACTAACAAACAAATAATTTCCTTTTGAAATTGAATAGCCATTAGAAATGGGTTATTTATCTTCAGAGAAAGCCTGTAATTTTAGGCATTGCCTTTTACTCACCATTGCTTTTCCCAGGCTGCAAGCTCAGCTGTCTTCCAATGGGAGAAATGTTATTTATATCTATGGCTGTAAAAGAGAACTTGAATTTAAACACGCACCGCACACAGAGTTTTGAAATGTTGCAACACTAAGTTACAATACTTAATACAACCAAACGAAATTTTTGCATCAATGTTTGGAAGAGATTAGAAAGGAGTACTGAAAAAAGGTTATCACTATAGCTATCAAGAGAATTTCAGCACATTTCTATTCAAAAAAAAGCTTAGTGAAGTAGCATCGACACTGCCCAAAACTTTGTCTCCTCCTGTCCCTACACAAGAGAGATTTAAAACAGACTAGTTCATGCTTAGCTGAACAGGCTGTGTTCAGGTAAAACCTATTTCCAGAAAATCATTCAGTCTGGACTGGAGAAAGGTGAAGAAACACTTCATCTTTTTTATACAGCTCAAGAACACAGACCATTTTCTTTCACCATTCACTTTACCAGATCTCAGATTATGCCTTATGTTCTCTGCCCCAAAAGTGACCATCTTACCACTGACAATTAAAAATACGCTATCCACAAGCTGTATGTCCTTGATAAAAAAATTTAACAGCTTAGCCTTTTCCAAATCTTGCAAAAATCCCCACTTATTTAAGACTTTCATACCAAACAACAGGACATGCAAACAATACATTACAGCTGACATTTGCCCATCTTGTAATCCATTTGTTCTGTATTCTGCTGGTTATATATAAACTTCAATAAGAGCATTAAGAACAAAATCTAACAGTGGCATAAATGAAATAAACTTAGAAAACCCATGACTAGTGGCAGTGAGCTAGAAGGATGACAACAGGAATTTATGCTGCAAATAAGGGTAAAAGAACACAGAATTCCATTTATGATATGCTTATACGGTGAGGAAAGCAGTCGGAATAAGAGGACGTGCAAATATCTGAAGAAAAAAGTGAAGTAGAAGACTTGGCTATCAGCAGGATCAACAAAGTTGATCGTTAGAGATACAAAGTTATGTGTGTAAATTAAAATGGTTGCAGACAGGTTATTAAAGTAGAAAAATTTAAGAACAAAGACCAAGAATAACAAAAAGGAAAAATGATATAAGGCTTTCCATTCATGAACAATTCTTAAACAAAGAAAGCACTTGGAGAGAAGAGCTGAAAATCAATCAGTTGTGCCATATTTTATCACTGGTTCTTACAATTTAAATTGAGGTTAAAAAAAAATATGCTTGATAATTTCTCCAAAAGCTACTTTATTTTGGGTGGACAACAAAAGCAACTTACATTTAGTTGAATTAAACTGAGAAACTTGCTTGCCTTCATGTTCAATCCAAGGAGAAGGAACTATGAGTTTTTTTGTGAAAAACTGGAGTAGAATAAAAACAAACCATCTGAGCACTTTTTAAAATTTTCAACTTAAATTTAGACTAGTATCCTGAACAAGAAAAAAAACGTAGAACATTTCATTATTTTAGGACCAAAGAGATTAAAGAAAAAAACTATTTGATTTGAAGACCCCTGTGTTCTTTATGACACATAGCACTTCAGATCTTTCAAGTCTGCAGAGTGAAAACTATACACAAGTTCCATTTAACAATAATTACTCATTTAAAAAGTTGAATTGTCACTACCACGCTTCTTGCATAGTAGTTTAAAGTAATTATTTTTAAATTTTCAGTTTGTTAAGTTTTATTTTGACAATTGAGCTATTTCACAGAAGTGATAAAGAGACACTGTGGTAATAGTAAAAGTGATAAACCGAGGTTTTTGGCAATATTATTAGTGTTAGAGTATTTGGCTAAATTGGTTAGTGGTAAAACACTTTTGAATACCTGCACTTCAGTCTTTCTCTGTGAACCAGAAACTATCTATCATCACAGCTGCACTGTGGAACACCCTGACACTGAGGAGATGAACACTATCACAAAGCTTCAAGAAACACATGGCAAATCCTGTTCTCACAATAAATGCAAGACTCAAATTAAGTGAAAAAAACTCAGCTTGAAACATCCAACTATCAAAAGCATGATTTTTATCAGAGACAGGGTTTCAAGCTGTTCAGCTGCATAATCCATTACGTTATACCTCACAAAGAGGAAATATCCCTTTTAATGCAGATTTAGAACAACAGAGCATCTCAGCTGCAGGCCAACTACACAGCTCCTTTACAGAATCATAAAACAATTTTTGTAGAGACAGAAACTGATAGACCTGCCTATCACAGCCTTTTTTTTTGTTGTTGTTTTTTAATTGAAATAACATTGAAGATTTCTGTAGTGAATATTTTAAACACTTTACTTTTCCTTATCTACTAGACAAATGAACAGTGAAAAATAAAATGAAAAATGAATGGAAAGATACAAGCTACCAGAATAAAGTCTTCCACCCAACCAAGCAGAATTTGGAAGAAATTAAAAAAAAAAATCACAAAAATTCTGCAATATTTTTAAAAATTTAATGTAACTCCAGCAGTTACTGTAAACCCCCAAATTCTCAGTCATTATTTTTAACCTGAAGTTAACTATTTATAAGAGTTATATTACAGCTACATTACCACTAGTCAAGAAAAACAAAAGAAAAAAATCTGTTGTTTTGACCTACACGTGTCTGAAAGAAGATGGGAAGAAAAAGTGTGTGTGGATTCCAACTACAACTGCAAGGGATGAGGGTGCAAAATTACTTTCTTACTGAAATACAGGCTTCTGGGTTTTGAAATCCTGTAACAGACGTAGATCTTTTCTGTAGATAAAACAAATCAATATTTGATAGCACAAAGTTTTATTACCTCCTCAATAGCTTTTTGCCTTCTGTCTTCTGTCTCCTTATCAATTCTAAGTAACAAATGAAAAACAACTCAATTATCAAAACCATCACATAAGTAGGAAAAAAAGTAAAGAACAGCCATATAATGATTTAGAGATGCTCAAGAGAAAATTTATAAATTAAGTTGCACTAAACCCTAAATCTTACTATGTTTTTACATGCAATAGTCTCATACTATAAATTGCACTTTTCAATTCAGTTGATTTGAGAAAGATCTGTACCATTTAAAAGTACATAATTGCAAATATTCCGTTTACTCAGCATGTCTGGACAAAAACTCAATCATAACTGATCTTCCAAAATAATGTCACATGAATATATTTTACTATTAAAGTTAACATGAGATTAGACTTGCACTGTAAAACCCAGCAGAATAAAAAACTGAGCTGTAAAGAATTAAAGGCCAACTGAAAACACTCCAGGAATTTGCACACTCAAATTCCTGACACAGCCCACCTTCCCAGCACAGAATTCTCCCTAGTAAAATACATAGTATGCCACACTTTCTTCAGTTTAGAATACAGTATATTTCAGTTTCTAACAATGAATATGTTTCCTTATGCAGCTTTTAACTTAGTTTTTAAAAAAATATTGTAGTTACTTCAGTTACTTCATGATGTGTGAGATTCTATACTTAGATTTTCTCTAATGGTCACCTTCAAGCCTGACTTTCAGTTACTGCTAAGTAATTTACTGAAATAATTTTTGAAGCTTATAAATATTCATCATTGTCTTAGCTGAACCACCAATACTTTCATATACAGTTAGTATACCTGAATTACCCTTGAATAATTTTAGAAATCAGTCAGATAACAAGATATTATTAGATACACAAGCACACACAAATGTGCCAAATATATAAACTCTCTCTTTTATGCTTATCAGACTTTGAATATATCTGCAATGTTTGTACATGCCACCTTCAATTACGTCTGCCTAGATGATGCTAAAGTGACAGTTCTATGGAGACACTTGCAGAGTAATTGTACCAAAAAAAAAAAGCATACAATCACTGTATTTTTATGTATATATATGCACTGAAACATGCAAGCATGGACACAGCAAATCTACATATAGTCAATCTAGCCTCTTTCTAGTCACAGCAGATTATTTTTAAAAAAAATGCATCACAGTGGGTATGAAACAGCAGGACAGACTGGAAGGACCCACAGAGACAATGCATGTTTATATCTATGGGCCACATCACTTATTCCTGGAATTGTCACACAAGCCATCTACATTAAAGCTAGTTTGTCTGAGTAAGGTTCCATAAAGAAGGCAATCAAATCCCTAAAAACTTAAGGCTTAATAATGTATAAAAAGCATTAGTCTGAAACCTACAGGCTGCTAGAGGAAGGACAAGAAACATTAAGACCTGGTGACTCAGATACAGATGGGGGCAGCTACAGTCCTATAGCTTTTATTATTCAAAAAGAGAGATGTAGGTTCAGTCAGACACTAAGAACAGCAAGTTACTTCACAGCATTTTTTATGATGAGGATGTTGAAACACTGGAATAGATTGCTTGGAGAGGTGGTAGATGTCCCATCCCTGGAAACATTCAAAATCAAGGTGGATAGGACTGAGCAACCTGATCTAGACAGGTTTGGTTTATTATTCTATTCATGCCATGAGGAGCAGTTCTTTCATGCAAGTTTGTATCTGAGAAACATACAGGAGTCTACAGGATTCACCATTAAGGCCTCCCCTTCGCTACTTCCACCTGGCATGTCATTCTCTAGCACCAGTGTGTAAAACGATCCCTCAAGATAAGCTCCAAATACCAAGACTGTTTTACCCACCCGTTTTCCTCACACAAGTTATTTTCAGAGAAAGGAAAAAAGTTCAGATAAGGTCCCCAAACTACTTCAAGTAACTAGCACTGGTCCCCCCTCCTTCACATTAAGTCTAATCTGTATCTTTCGAAGAGAGTGCTAGGGCTTCCCCAGCTAATTTTCCCAAGTCTACCCTTCTGCAGGAGCCCCAGAGACCAAAGAAGCCTCCCTGCGGAGCATTCCGAGAAGATAAACTGTGTTGTAACAAGGAGCAGAAGAGGTAGCCTGGTAATGATCACTGGCAAGACATTTTCTTGTTTCCACTAACTGGTTTTATCTGGCTGTCTACCAAACTGCAATCAGAGTGGATCAGCAGTTCTTAACATTAAAAGGAAGCAGCACAGAGGCAGCCTCATCTAAATATTATATCCATATCATGTAAAGAATTATGTTAAAAGATTTGAATAAAAAGTCTTTAATGCTATGCTGAAATGTTAGTAAAGCAAAAGAACAGTGTTCTAGTATTAAAGCTAAGTTAGCTGCATAAAAATAGATTCTAAGTTACCTAGCACAGCTCAAATACATTCCTTGGCGTCGAATGTCCTCCGAGTCAATTTCCACAGGATTTATTAGAGCAAGCTGGTCAATAGACCATCTGAATTTTCCTGGTGTCTGAAAAAAGAAACGGGCATCTTAATGCTTGCTATTCTAAAAGGATACAAGTAAAATCACAGGACAAATCTCAACAGAACAATACAATCACAGCTTCCATATAGTTCCTGTCAAAGACAATCAAAAGTGTTTCTATTTAAATGATCTACTGTAAAAAAGAATTAGTTAAGTCAGTCAGGCTTTTTATCCTGGTAGTGGTATCACAATGATTTACAAGACACTATCAAGTGGAAGGTTATAGCTGGTATTTACAAACTGAGGTGTCAGTGTCTTCTCAATTTCTGAGGACAGGTCTACTAAAGATACATAACTTGAGATAAAATTAAATTGCCTCTTGATTGCACAATCCAAACGGTGGTTCTATGAAAATCCAGTATCCACACCTAACCCAAGTCATCCAAACAGTCTGCCTTTCACTTCCCATTTCTAAGAATACCCGAGTTGCAACGCCATGTACATCCTGCAAAGTCTCCCTCATAAATACCGTGCATACGGCACAATAAAATCCAATTCAGAAATAAAGCAGCTTCACCCGTTTATTTAACAGTTACAAAGTACTGTTCAAATATATTTGGAAAATTATCTACCAACTGAGTCTTTTTAGTTTCATTATCACAGTATCATCTCTACTGCTTATCACAAAATAATTTCAACTGCAAACCAGTATGTAATTTGCAACTAAAAAAAAAAGTTACAGATACACAAAATCATTAACTTGAATACAAAACCAGCTCACAATAGAAGTGCAATTAAGTTTTATTTGCAACCAGCTTGCTCTAACTAGAAACTGGTTTTCTCCACTTTAAGTGGGACCAGAGTACCACATCCAATAACTGTTCTTTATCTACTTCCTCCTGGTTTTAGCACTCAAATTGTTAGTATCTAAAACCAAAATAAATTTAGGAAGGGAGGAAGACTAAGTGACAATATCAGTATTTAAAAACAGCATAGTTCTGTAAAGAGAAGAAACTCCAAATGCCACCTAAGTTATTGAGTTTGGTACGTACATTAAAGTACACTAAATAAAATATCCTTTTGATGCATTTGAAAATATTAGCACTATATCGGTACAGTTACACAATTAATGAGTAGATCTTACAGATGAGGATTTCGTTGACTTAAAGACTGAAGGACTGGAGACAATCTGCTCCTGAAGAGTATAATAATCACTGGGACTTTCAAACGGATTCAGGATTGTAACTCGTCCTGGAGTTTCTGGTGTTATCTGCATTTTAGCTTCTTCTGTATCACCCATAACACTAAGCTATACCTGAAAAGGAAAGAGGGAGAGCAAAATTAAGGAAAACAATGAAATCACACTTTTGACATTTCAGGGCCATCCTGAAGGCTTTGGGAAGAGAGGATTAATCATTTTAAGGCACCAGGAATACTTCAAAAACTAACAAAAATGAATTTAGCTGTGGCTTGGACCTACTGACATGAAGTTGATAAATAAGACTGGTACGAACAATTACAAATAAATAGAAACTATAAAAACGAGGTAAGAGAGAACATGAAGAGGAGGATTTAAAAAAAACCCACCAAAACGAGGGCAAAACAAGCAGCAAACCAAAAAAATCCCAAATCAACCACCAGAAGAGACCAAACGGCCGTCCTGCCCGCACACGGGACGAGCCCGGCAGCTCCGGCTGCGGGGATGCGCGGCGCTGCCCGAGCGGCCGGGGCGGCAATAACGCCCCGGGCAGGTCCCGCTCCGCCCGGGCGCTGAAACCGCCCGCCCTCGGCCGCAACGGGCGGGGGGCAGCCCCAGCCCTCCCGGGGCCCGGCAGCC
>NW_008237609.1:772528-781323 GCF_000691975.1 Corvus brachyrhynchos
CCCCGCCGTTGGCCGTGGACAAGGGCTGCCCTCTTGGGACGAGGGATGCGGGTTGCGGCAGCTGAGAGATGCAGCCCGCAGCAGTTTCTTTTTTACTTCGTGTCACTTCGTGAAACGGTTCAAACACCCCCGCAGAGCGAGTGTCTTTGGACCTGGCGTGGCTTTTCTTGTTTTTTGATTTCGGTTGTTTTTAATTTAACTAACATAGAATACTGGGTGGGGGCTTTTGTGTGTTTATATACATTCATAGATGCGTGTGCATATATACATATTTGCTGCTGTTTCTCGTTCCTTGTGACGGTTAATGCAAGTGCTGTGACCTGGCCCAGTGCATCTTGGGTTTAAGGCGGGAGGCTGGAGGTGCGCGGGACAGAGCGGAGGCCCCGACCCTGTCACGGTGCCAGCGCAGCCCCTGAACTGGTCTGAACCCCGGTATTTTGTTCCTGTGCGTGGCTCACGTCAGAAAACCGACGTAAACTGCAAAAAAACAAAAACCAAAACAACAAAAAAAACCCAAAAAACCAAACCAAAAACAAACAAAAATCAAAAAAACCCGAACTACAACATAGTGAAAAAGCTTTGAGCACAGTAGTCGGTGTTACAGAACTACAATAGTTTCTGCTATGAAAACAATCCGAAAATGCAGGTACTGTTATGGGATAGGAAATGTGAGAGAAGGGGCAGTGGGAGTACTGGGAAATACTTTGGAGAATGATAGGTCCTGAGAAATGTGAGCAGATGAGTAAAGTTTAGATGCTCACTTTTGGCCTGACTGTGAGGAACCAAAGCTGCCATGTTTTGGGCTTGTTTCTCAGTGTAGTGTGAAACTCTGGAATTCCACAAAATGCCTATACCAAAAGCTTATATGCAGAGTGGAAAGCAGCCAGGAAGTCTGCTGAGGGTTGTTGAATGTGAAGACTTTCTCTGAAAATGCCCTAATGACGGAGTAGAGTCTAGGGAGAATGTTCAAGGGGTAGTGCGTTGTTATTTTCTCAGCATCTTCACTTCTCTTGAAGTTACCGCTGCTGTTACAAAAGCATTTCTTAGTACAGACCCTCATGAGTTGAGCCGGTGTAAAAATTAGCATTTCAGCGACTGATCTCCATGCTGTGACCTGCTGCTGGAGGCAAGACAGGACTAGCAGGGTCATTATGGCCCCTGTGATGCTGCAAGAGGGTAAAACCATTTTGTGCAGATAGAGAGACTTCTTTGGGAAGGACAGAGAATCTCTGACAACTTCCCTCTTTCCACTTCTGTGGGAATGATTTAGACAGGAGGGACAATAAAGACAAAGTAAGGCTTTTGAGAACAGGTATAGAAAGTGCACTGATCTTTAGATTTAGGAGCCCAGGCTTCCTGTGTAACTATGTGTATATTTTATTTAGGATAGATATAGACATTTAGCAGTTGTTGTTTGTAAAGTTGTTAAGAGCTCAGAATTGTTGTGGAGAAACTGCTACATCTCTCTGCCAAAGACACTGCCTCAACACCTAAAGATTAGAAAGGGCTTCATCCCTATCTGGAGTCCAAAAGCACAGAGGGGTCTTACAGCCTACCTTTTACCTAATTGGCAGGCATGTTAATTGTTGAATTCTTCACTTTTTTCTTTAGTTTTTCAAAACCCATTATCCAGTATTAAATTTCCTGAACCAGGAAAGCATGGTGTTTGTGTTAAAAGCTGTAGCTTTTGGCTTATGCTAGAAAATTGAGCATGTTGTTGAAGTTCAAACAGCAATGGACATCTACCATGTTCACACTGTAGAGGTACAGTAGAAGTTAAATGTTGATGAGGAACAATTTTGATCATTGAAATTTTTGTAGTCTGTAGGGACTAAACTGCTTTTTCATTTTTTTCTGTTGCAGTTCTGTTTGAGATTTCAAGAATATTAAACACTGGCTTGGATATGGAGACATTGTCTATTTGTGTGCGGCTTTGTGAACAAGGGATAAATCCAGAAGCATTGTCATCTGTTATTAAAGAACTTCGTAAGGCTACAGAAGCTCTAAAGGTAATGCTCTAGTTTAAAAAGCTTATAAATTTGTTTTTAAGAGTAAGATGTACATGCAACTTGCTATGCTTCAGTTTGTAAAATGTAGTTGGATATGACTCGTTTTTAAATCAAGAAAAGTAACTGTTCAATAGAGGAGGCAATAAATACGACTGAATTCAACGTGAAGCAGGAAATGGTATAAATAACATGTTTTGTAGAAAAGAAATAATTAGACTTAACTCTTCTGAAGGAAAAGAACCACAACCAAAACTCAAAAATTTTTATTATGGTCACCATTTGTCCCCTTACCTGCATAATATCACAATTAGGTTTTTCCTTTAACCAATATCACCTCATTTCTACAACCTCAGATCTAACAGTGCGCAGCAGTGCTTGTAAACAGTTACATGCAGCTTGTTAACATAATCTTTACATATTGCTTTTACCCCCTTAACCTGTGCTTTGAACCTTTCCGAAGACTAACAAGAGGGGATTTTGTGATGTGTGTATATGTAGGGCTTTTCATATATGAATATTTACCTGTTTAACTAGTAGAGGGTAACTGTGGTTTAAAAAAACTTCTCGCTTGCCTTTTAAAGGATTTTCATTCTTTACTGTCTACCTAAACATCACAGTCATGACTTTTGTGTTTTGGGTGTTTTTGGTAGGTGGAGGGGAAGCCTATGTCTTGCTTCTGTTCTGAAAGACTGCATCCTTTATTTTTAACTTAGCATTTTTTCTATACTCATGCATATTTTGTATTTGTGTCTGTGCTTAAGCATATGCTTGCATGTGTATTTAAGTGTGTATAAGTAATTGAGGGCTATTTTACTGCTTCCATTGCTTTCACTGCTTTCCCATCCCTGCTGCTCTCCTCTGCATGTTTGTCCCATAACTGGTTTAAAACCTACCAGTGTCAGTCTTCAACAACCATGCCTTGTTGACAGGGTTGAGTTATTCAGTAATAAAAATACTTATGTTCTTAATCAAATAATTGGCAGTGTGATTTATGCAGTTATGATTAGTGTCGTTCTTCTGAGTTTTGTGTCAATAATTTGTCTGTGTGGATGGGGTAATAATTACCATAAGTTATATAAAGTAAACTCCAAAGGTAACTATATATTTATGCATTTGAGCCTTTCTTGAAAGTATTAGGGTAAAATGTACAAGCTTAAAGCTGCTTAGATACAGGATGTAACACAAGCAAACATCAGTGGCTCTTTTAGTAAAGGGTAGTGGCAGTTGACAGCATTTTTTTTTTTTTTTTTAGAAAATACTAGTGTTCATTAGAAAAAAATGAAAGTAGCTTTTTTTTTAGACCTTTAAGTTCTCTAGGTAAATTTAAAAAGTTACAAGAAAAGATTAGATTTAATCTACGTTATGTCTCTTTTGGTGGCTTGGAATAATTTTTTTTCTGTTTCTAGGCTGCTGAAAATATGACAGGCTGACATGGAAAAACATCTCTGCATGAGAAGCATGCCAAGTTAAAATTAACAGGAGCTCTGAAGATTGCCACTATTAAGAAAAAAAAAAGAAAGGAGTGTATGTGAAGGTTTCAGAGTATTACTGTAATGTTTTTCAAAACAATGGTGTATATTATAGCTTTGAAAAGTTTTTAATAAGTTCACTAGTAATATTATTACTTGGTATTTTTGTGAACTGTTTGTGTGTATTGTGCAACTGCTCTTCTTTGGCATCCTATACTTCTAAAATCATGCCAGATATTGTACATTTGTTGAATTTAATATGCACCAACAGATCTTTTTATAATGAGTGTAGCTTTGTTATTGCATCCTTTAGAAGTGCTAGTATATTCTGGGTTTTATCTCTTGCTTTGATGAAAAACTACATGTACAGTTTTAGTCTTGCTTTATGGTCCAGATAAGAATGAAGCCCATACTAACTTTATTTTAGAGGAAGGGCAGTAACTTAAGTCCTAAGCTGAAAGTAATAAATAAAGCATTTTTTAAATAATGTGGCTATTGAATTGTCCTTTTGATTTCAATTCAAATTACTGGGAAACAGTGTTTCACTTAGATAACAAAGGTTCTTCAGCTATCCATGTAGATATGTATGTAAATTTAAATTCTGGATGACATGGAATGTTTCATGGAGATAGCATGCTGCATTTGTTGCACTTATACAGGATCTAAAGGCTGTATTGTTACTGCAATACAATGGTCAGTGCATACATGAGAAGCATCTGATTTGGTTGATAGGTATCAGTAAGTCTTTAAGCAGCTGCTTGGTACAGGAATGTCTTCTCATTTAGCACTAGTAACCTTCACTGATGCCAAAACAAGTGTTAATTTCCAGTAAGCATCCTTGCATCTGGGAATTCTACTCCATAAGAAAATGTTTTCTTGTGTGTTCTTCATCTGCTGCTGTTTAAGCTTTTTTTTTTTATTTAAGGTTTTTTGACTTTTTGTTAATGGTGGTTTCAAAGTGTAGTCCTAATGGGACCTAAAGCAACCTGCAGGGTTAATAGGGCAAAGCAGATTTCAAAATGAACCTGGAATCTTAGTTAAGCCTAAAATTACATTTGTGCAGAGATAAAAAGTTCTTTTTACTTTAAGAGTTTACATCATATACACTCTGGGTCATAGCTCTACAAAAAGCAAGGAAGGAAGCTAAATACTTCATATTGCTGGCAGAGAGAATAGAAAAATATTTATACTGCAGTGAATCACTTACCTTTATTTCCAGTTAGCCTGGCCAACAAGTCATTCCAGGAAGATGCTGTAAATAACCAAACTGGGGAATTTTTAAGTGGTTTTATTTTGCACACTCACAGCATCAATTTACAAATTGACTTTAAATGTTCATAACTTGAATATTGACTGTATGAAAATATATCAACAATGAAATTTATCTTAGGAAATCTGAAAATTCAGTAAAATACCATGAAAACTCCAGTCAGATCAGCACAAATGAGCAATCAGCTCTCTTAATTTTCTCTGGACTGAGTAATACATGTCAACAATGAGAAGAGGCTTGGGAAGCATTCTTGCTGGTCTCAGGAGTCACATCTAAGTCTGTGAGATTTCCCTTGTATAACTTAAAGTCTGAAAGTTTGCTGTAATTATAGCAAATGTACCCAAAATAATACTGAAATTTTAT
Source organism: Corvus brachyrhynchos (assembly GCF_000691975.1). Lineage (NCBI taxonomy): Eukaryota > Metazoa > Chordata > Aves > Passeriformes > Corvidae > Corvus > Corvus brachyrhynchos. The sequence goes on from NW_008237609.1 coordinate 777,640, forward strand.
TAGAATACATGTTTCTGCTGGTGCATTTCCTTTTCCTCCATTGCCAGATCTTTGGGTAATACAGGAAGTCTGATGACTTCCCTTGAATGTCACTCTATTGATTAGTTTGCATTTATGTATTTCCAGGGTTTTTTCTGACCTGCTAGCTCAATTTTGGTTTGGGTTCAATGTCTGAAATGCTTAAAACCAGCTTGCAACTGCAATATGAGAATTTATACATAATTGATATAATTTATATGATCTTCAACTGTCCAGTAAATTGCATCTACCATTTTACCATCTGTAAGCGTACAGCTTTTATGTATTTAGACATTTTCTGGTAGACCATTTGTTCTGCAGAATTACAGAAGGGCGTGTGTTTGACATTCAAAACCCCAATTTGATTTCTGTAAAATTAAAAATGCATTATTTCTCTTTATTATGTGGAACTAAAAAGGGAGAACATGCTGTTTCTTAAAGGTGGTGTAAGAAAACTCCGACTGCTTTTGGTTTGGGTTACCATCCACAACAAATACAATAAGTTTTATTTTTCCTCTTCCTGGTGAAACATGATAAAGAAAATCCCTCTAGTAGAAAGTTTCATACTGGAAATGCTTGTGCTGCAAGGTAAGTGTATCACTTCAATAGCATCCTCACTATGTGAACATGAGTGCTCAGACTTGGCGCTGATGACTGAGAAGTCTTGGCTGCATTTGTAACACACATCACCTTCTATCACATTTAACCAAGAAGCCGAGCAAACAGCACGTGCTTTTCCTCTCTGCTCCTTACTTACATGCTCTTGGAACTCCTGAGAAGATAAACTAGGAATATCTATACAGGTCCTGACCGAAGTTGTTTTTTCTAACACAATAGCTTCTTTTGTAGTCGCAGGCAGCTGCCTGAGGAAGGATAAGAACAATGCAAGCGCATTTGGTTGCTTTTCTTCTGTGTTCTCCTGGCTTTTAAATGTCTTCTATTCCAGGCTTTCCTGAACATCATATGGTTTGTCTATTTAGTAATTTTCAATGCTGTTTTTTCCAGTACTTGGCTAGTTTCCTTTGGACTATATATGCTTCCTGAGTAACAGCAGCCTTTATCAATAGATGGCTGTTGCATAAAGAATTGCCACTTCTTGTTCGTTTGGAGCCTGATTTTCACTAGTTTAATTTAATGTCCCTTGCACAGTAAACTTTTTTCTACCGTGCCATGTTCTGCAGATATGTAACTCGCCTTTAAACTTCCTCTTCTAAACTGAAATGCATTAGTATTTGAGTGACCAAAAGCATGGAATAGGATCTGTATTTACTGTTGTTTGAAACTTTTCTGGGTCTCATACATTATTTTCTGAGACGGGAACCAAAAATGCATGCAACATTAGCCATGCAGTTAAGTACTAGGCCTGCTTGATTACTTTCTTGTTCTTTATTCCTTTTCTAGTAATTCCTAATATTTGACTTGCTTTTTTAATTTGATCTGAATGTTGAGCTGTTTTTATGGCATTATCTAGGGTAATTGCAGGATCTCACTCTTTAGTAAAGTGATAAGCTCAGAGGTTATTTTTTCATATGTGGAAACTGTGGTTGTTTATCTCCATGTGTATTATTTATTTGTTTGTGCTGAATTGCATCTGCCACTTTTTCCTAATCAATCTTCCATGTGTTTCTGCAGTTCATCACAGTTTGCTAGTAGTCTTGCTACCATCACTGATTTTATCATTGGGAAATTTTGTTGTTTTATCCCTTTTTTGAGGTTAATTATAAGTAAGTCATGCAGCACACAATGTATCAGACTGCAAAGGACCACTGGTGACCTAGAGCAGGAGCTGACCATTTATTTTCATTCCTTTTCAGTGATTTAGAATAAAATGCATCATTTTTACACCAGTCTTCAGTGTCACTTCATTTTACACACGTGTCTTCAGTGTCACATACAGCAGCTCTGACTGAGAGTTTAAGCACAGTTGTGAATCCAGTCTTGCAGAGAGCGTGGCATGCTTGATAACTATCAGGATCCCCAATGTTCTTTCCCACCTGCTGCTGTTTAGGTGAGCAAATACTGGTTCAATCCTAGATTTGCTTTTTGATTCAATCAACTAGTTCCTTCTGATTTTAACTCGTGTGCTTTTGCAGGCACCCTTTATTCCAGGGACTGGTCCCAGCAGGCTGCACACCAGAGCAGTCTGTTCTTCCCCAGCACTTTCCGACTTCAAACATCCCATCTGCTTTTATGTGCTCAGTTTCGTGCTACAGAAACACTGCAGTTTTTATTATTTGAATATACTTTAAATTAAAAGGCACAAAAAATGACAATAACTTGGACTCAACAGTGATGCATGATGTAGTATGGCTGTAGACAACCTGCTTTAAAGAGGAGCTTTACATTACTTATGTGTGGTCTGAGCTAGGGACTTTGTCAGGTTAGTTTACTTTGAAGATTCAACTCTGAGTCACAAATATTACTGCTTAATTAAAGTTTGAAAACAGAATTTCAAAGAATGAAAGGTATGTCAAAGTAATTTCAACCTTTAAAGGAGTGAGGGCAGGGACAGAGAGTTTCATACCAGTGACCTCACGCCAGTACAAACATCCAGCTGCTAAATTTGGGATTTTATCAGCAAAGACTGAAAGATTAAAAAAGTCAGGTAACAAGAGACAGGATGAGAGGAAATGGCTACAAGTTGTGCCAGGAGCAGTTTAGATTAGATAGTAGGATAAATTTCTTCACAGAAAGGATTGTAAAACATTGAAACAGACTTCCCTGGGCAGTGGTGGAGTCACCATCCCTGGAAGCATTCACAAAATGTGTGGATATGGCGCTTCAGGACATCTTTTACTGGTGAATGTGGTGGTGGTGCTGGGTTGATGATTGGACTTCATGATCTTCAAGGCCTTTTCCAACGTTAGTGATTCTGTGTTGCTGTATGCTTCAATTTATGCAGGACAATTTTCTGTTAAAGCACCATCGGCATCATTCAGTAAAAGCACAAATGTACTGTGTTGTTCCCTGTTTTGGTGTCATGTTAGCTTGGGAGTGAGATTTGAAAAACAAAAACCAAAAAACTTTAAAAAGTGGTGAAACCAAAATCTCAGGATTTGAAAAATGGTAATTTGAGAAGGATTCTTGAAGCATCATGGACAGATACTTTACTGTGAGGTTTTTGTGAATTTGTAGGAAGGGTTCCTGTTATTTACAGAAAATGGTTCCATCAAGTAGAAATAGTGAAGTAAAACCATAATGCTGTCTATTTACTGCTTCCAGACCCACTGTTTATACTTCAAGAAAGCACAGGGATAATTTAAATGAAGCCATAAAACTGTTTTGGGATGGGAAAGCAAGCCTGAAGAGGTCTCAAAGCACTCAGGGGCTGTGCAGGTTCTCAAAGGGAAGTTGAGAAGAGATGTAATGACCCTAGTTATGCCCTTGAGCATAAAGGAAGTCTTGTGGGTACATCTTTTTAACCTGACAGAGAAAAGCAGATGCAATAGGTGATGTTGGAGAAATCAAATCTTAAAAATAAGGCACAACTTCCCAGGAGTGAAAGTAAGTAATCTTTGACATAGCATATTAGGGAAATGACAACTGGTTACTGCTTGATGTTGTTAAAATGAAATTAAAAGTACTTCTAAAAGATGTTATAATCCAGTTTCTGGGGCGAAGTCTGCAATACCTCTCTGCAGGGTGTCAGAGAGACTGGCTGGGGGC
>NW_008237609.1:781348-820651 GCF_000691975.1 Corvus brachyrhynchos
CTCTGTCTGCGGAGTCTGTGAAGGGCAGTGTAAAACAGCTCTAAGTAAAAGTAATGTGAGGAAAATTAGGAATATTTAGGATGACTATCAGTGATGTTTCTGTCAGTAAGATAAATGGAAGCCTGGCTTCCAAGATATTTAAATGTTACCTGATGAAAAAAACCCAAACACCACAACTATTAATTATCTGCACTGGAAATCTGGAATATATTGAGTCTAGGCACTTTTATTATCACTTTATAAATGTTCTTATTTTCTCACCTCCAATTTTTACACGTAAGAAGAGACCAGCTCATGAAAATGGATCTCTGAAAGAGCTCAGTGGTGTCATTATGTAGGCAAGTGGGAGTTTAATGCTCAAATTTAACTTTCATTGAAAGAGATGGAAAATGAAGGAGTGAAGAAGATGATGTCAGGCTGTACAGTGGTTACCCAAGGGAGCAGCCAGGAGGACCCCTTACTAGGGAAGGAGGCCTCACGAGGGTGAAGAGTCTGAGGAACATCCCAGCTTGAATTTATTAATGATTATTTTATTTGTACACCAGATCCAAATTTAGTATGTTTGAAGATAGCAGCAGTTATTTTCCTATTTAATGGACAGGAGATAGAGGAAAGAGAGACTTAGGTGGTCACATTGCCTTGGCATTTGGCTTTGAAGCTGGCACTGGTAAGACAATAAGGCTGCCAATCCCTCCTTGCGTTGCTGCCTGTTGTGGGTTGTGAGGATGTGACTTGAAGGAGCTGAGTTACCAGCTCTCATTCCATCCCACTTTCCTGGGATACTGGAAAAGCTCCTCATTACTTCTTGCATTCTTGGAAAGCTGCTTGGTACACACCCTGGTTTTGTTCCCAAGCCAGTTTATAGGGACATATGGTTGTTAACAGGATTAATTATAATTTTGTGGGGGGACAGCTAATCAAGGACAGAGAAGTAGTCTCATTCCTGTGACCAGCACACTTGCATTGAATTCAAAGCCTATAGTAAGCAGCAGGTAGTTATTTAGTATTTGTCATTCACATCTGTGAAAACCCCAGGATGTTAAAATAATATGCACATAAAGGCTGAGACTTTATGGTACATAAATGCTGCATGATCAGTGTTAGGGAAAAATATTAATACTTTGCAAATACAGTGCTCTAGCATATATATGATTCAGTCAGGGGTTTAAAGAAGAATCATACACTAGTCTTGCACATTTTGAAGTAAAGATACAAACAAAAACATCTGGACAATCATTTCCTAGGACATGTAAAGAGGAGGCTTGCTATTCTCTTACGTAAAATTCAGGATGCACTTTGAATTGTGTAAGATATAGGATATACAGAGATACAGAGTGAAGAAAAATTCAGGCTCTTTCCAGAGCAAGTGCTTCTCTAATTCAAAAAGGAATGTTTTGTTTAGCTTCACTTCAGGTAAAACCTGTCACAGGCATAGGAACAACTCAAGGTACATGCACAGCTATTTATTCCTACGTGCTGTGATGATTGCTCTCATTGAAGGCAGAAAAATGACTCTGGTGCATACACAGACTGACAATCTGGCCTGCACTTTTAGCAGGTATTTCAGACTATGTATTTCACTGGTAAGCATGATATCAGTAATAAAGCTGCCAGTCTTTGTACATTAGTGGCTGTCTGCTCTCATTAGATGGCTTCACAGCAGCTGTTCCATTTTTAGACGTTGGGCCAAACTCAGCATTGGCCCTGTGAAATTTTACAAAAGTTAGTGAGAATAGCAATAGAGCACATGAATCAACAGGGAATATGGATTTTGTTCATCTTAAGTGTGACCAGGTGGGGGAAATAAAGACATGATTTTGCTTGGGAAAATCCTATAGTTTTCGCATGGGAGGATACTCCAGTTAAAATAGGTTATTTTCCTTCATCTAAATATTAAAAAATAATAATTAAAATTAAAAGGAAAATTATTTTTCTAAAATTCCAAAGATTTCCTTCAGTGTAGTGTTGTAATTTGTCATTCTATGTCTTGTATTCCCATTTATCTTCTGTGAGTTGGGTTTTCTGCCAACTCTATCTGCCACAATTCATTATTTTCTTCTCTCCTTTCCCCTCAGTTTTGATTCTCTCATTAGAGTGGGTCAGGCTTCAATGTTTTCAAATTTCTCATCAGTCATTTCTACAATATATCCTCAAGATAATCAGACACTATGCAATAACAGTTTTCTTGGAGACGGATTTTTCTGCTGGAAATGGTTTTGATAGAATTATTCTGATTGGTTGTCATATGTGCACAGCTATCAGAGAAAGTGGAGTTGTGCAATGTCCCGCATGCTCAAATCTGCTCGGTGTCCTGGTGCACAAACTTCTTTATTTATGTATCCCTAAAATACTTCTAGAATGGTCTAGTCTGCAGTGTAGGTATCCAAATGCATTGGCAAATATATGGCAGTGTTGTGTGTAGAGAGATCACATAAATATCAGAGATATCCTTCATTCTTCTAAAACACACCTTTTATTTGAGTTTTGCTGTTAATGTTTTGTGATGTGTCCAAGTCACATTTGGTGTCTGTTTATAGTTTTAGCAAAAAAACTCTAGGGGAAAAAATCTCAGTGCTTTGCCCTCTTTCTGATTTACTCGGCTTTATCTGTCCCAACTTCTGGGATTATCAGCAGACAGAACCTAATTGGTGTTACACACCTTGACATCCACAAAAATGACTATTTTGTCTGTGCAACAACTAAAGTTTGCTGCTTAATAATTTTATTAAGAAGGTACTGTTATCATACATGTTTTCATGTTTATGTCAGCAATTTTTTTAAGCCCTTCCAATATTTGTAAAACACAAAGTAGAAGAATAAATAGAAGTATTACTGAAAACTGTTGCATATTCCACTAGATGGCAGGCAAACATTTGCAACCAGCGCTGCAGCATTGTAAAATATCCCTCTATTAGTTTTGTATAGATTCTAATAAATAGTATTTTAGGATCAATTTCCCATTTAATGAAGGACTGGTGCAATTTAACCTTTTGATTTATTTTAAAAACATTTTAAAAGTAGAAGGAAGAATAAAAAAGTGTGCTATTGATCGCATAACTTTGGCTCAGAAAAGAGAGAACTGAGGTTTAAGAACTTAACCTCTTGTAATGTTTTTATATAAATTTTATTAAGAAGGGATATACCAGTGGTGAAATGGCCACAGAAGAGCGAGTTTTCAGCATGGCAAATGGGGAGTGGCATCTTTTCCTTTTCATTCAGAGTAATAGAATTTACACAAACTGTCTTAGAAACTGCACTGAAGGAAGTTCTGTCACCCGCTGTAGTTCATAGCCACTTTAGCTTTTCCTCTTTTGTATTTAAGTGCTTTCTGGCAGTTACTCAGCAATCTGCAGTGTTTTAGACAAGAAGGCATACTCAAGGTAAGGGTGCCACTTAGACTAACCAGCGTAGGAAGATATAACTTCCCTGCTGAGGATATGCCAATGGATGTACCAATATCACAGCAGCATCACAGTTTAAAATAAATACCAAATAAAGAGTCAAATTTATTAGATGTGGTAGATTACATAAGGATTAAGACAACCCCTATCATTTCCAGCAGTGAAAATAAAAGGTAGAGGCAGGATGAATACTCCCACCTGCCCTCTGGCAAGGAGCTCATTTCTGTCCACCAAATATGTGTCTCAATCTCTTTCTTCTCTTTGTTGTCCAAAATGAGAGGGGAATGGAAGTAGGATGGAGATTTCCTGAAGTAGGCTGTTTAAGGGGGTAGGATAGAAGTGCTGTATTAATCAGCCTCTCTCCATAGATGATAATCTTTCAGGGACAAGGTGTAGCTCCCAGTATAATCAGATTAGGTTATCAAGGGTTAATGAGTGAAAAGAGAGCTGTCCCCATCTTCATCCCAGTACTCCCCACACCCACTAAGCCCTTTCCCAAATAGTTAATAAAATTGCAATTTTATACATTATGGTGGTAGTATTTTTGGGGAAAAAGAAAAACAAAACCCAGACTATTTCAACTATCCTTTAACCTTTGTTTTTCTCTGCAGTCAGTGGAGAGAGGGGCAAAGAGAGCGCTAAAATTATTCTGAATTGCTCTCTAAAGGAAACTCTCTATTGACTGAAAAGGTAACCCAAGGAGACCAGTATCCTGAGGCTAAGATTAGTCTTTGCAAATATTCCCATTAGATCACCTACTCTGACTTCCTGTATTTCACAAGCCTTTGAATTTCACCCAACAACCTCTCTATTGAGTTCAATAGCTTGTGTTTAGATAAAGCATATCCAACAAGACATTTATTCTTTAGTTTAAGACATTAATAGAGATAGTGTATCCACTGATTCCTTTGTTGGTTTGTTCCATAGTTAATCATCTCCACTATTAAACTATGTGTGCCTTATTTCTTGTTTTAATTTACCTGGCTCAAGCTCAGTACACAGCTGCTTGTTATGCTCTTTCCTTCTTAACTAAAGAACCCTCTAGTGTGTGGGCTTTTCTCCTGAGGGAGCTATTATAATCAAGTCACCACTCTATCTTCCTTTTGATAAGCTGAAAGGATTTTTTCTTTCTGTAAAACATTTTTCTTCTTCTCTCCAGTACTCATTCTGGGCTTCTTTGCAACCTATGGGGTTTTCCCCTTCCCTTCAGTCTGATAGCAATCTCACCTTTGCTGTGTGGAGATGAGATCTATCTGATTTGCTCCAGTATCACACTCAGAATTCCCTTTGCTTAATGCTTCCTTAGCAGTCCCTTAAGTCCTTTCTGGAGTTACTATTTCAGAGAAGTTGGTCCTCCACCGTTCCAGGATGGCCCAACTTGTTGCCTTAGCTTTTCATATATCTGCATTAAAATGGCTTTCATTTGAGTTGGTCCATCTTACTGAACAGTTCAAAACCCTCTTTCTATCTGCTTTCTCTTTACATTTGTCACTCTGCCAGCTTTTTTGTAAGCTACAAACCATATCAGCAAATTTCTTTTCATTTAATTCCAGGGTACGCATGACAAAGCATCAGCTCAGCTACAGAACCTTGTAGCACCCTGCAAAAATCAGGATGGTTGCTCCTGCTTGTGTGTGATCTTGCATTATATAATATGGCCACAATGTGTGTTTGTGTATTTGCCCTTTCCTTGTTAAAATCAAGTCTCAACATTGTCTTTGCTTTTGAGTACAGATTTTTGGAAGATTTATCCATTTCTGAAGCTTATGGGAGGAGTTTTTATTGAGACTGCATAAGCCATTAAAAAAATAAAAGGCTGTCATGTTTTCTAAAGTCAGAACTCCCATGAAAGTCCAAAAGCATGCAATTACAGATAGAGTGGTGACTTGATTATAAACCAAATTAATAATCCCATCAAAGAACAAAGTAAGTTTTATTTAACAAGACCTATTTTCTACAAAACCATGTTGACCATCATTAATTACATTCATTCCTTCAATTTTGTATTAATTGAATCCCACATCAACTTATTAGCTTTTCCATTAATTTTCCCTGGCTTTTTTGTGATGCTTACTAGTTTTAAGTTACCTGGGTCATCACAGTTTCCCTTTCAAAAGAATGGTACAATGTAAGTGCTAATTCAAGAATTATCTAATTTCTCCAGAGTTTTAAATACAGAGCACTAGACTCAAGATCTTTTGCTTTTTTCCTTAATCCCACTATTTTCCTTAACTGTGCATACATAGCTCCTTTGTAGTTCCAAACGTGTACAACAATATATGATGTACTATTTTAATATTTCTGTTTCCTACAATTTTGTATGTCTTACTCTTTTATCTGCTCTTTGTAAATATAGAAAGTAGACAGCGCACTTCTCTGATTGCAGACAGTGTCCAAATATGGAAATTCATTTGTTTTTACTGGTTCAACTGAAAATTAAGCATTCCTGATTGCTGTGGGTATCTTTTTTGCCAGAAATGTGTAGCTGTTGCAAATGAATCCTGTTGTTAGAGCTGACTGTATGGGAGTCACCAGATGGCACTGTTGCAAGTGTCTTGTTGATTCTTTTGTCTGGAGGAGACTACATACAAATAGGCCTTGAAAGGTATACTTAGTTGTTATTTGTTTATTTTTCCCTTACAGTAGCCCAGCCGAAATCTAGCCCAAGCTAAATATTTTTTCACGGGCTTTCTGATAGTCCAAAGGTTTTGCCTACGAACAAGCTAAACATATGCTCAGACTACAAACCTTGCAAGAACCAGGTGGCCTAAGGGGTGGCCAAGACTATGACGTTCTTCAAGTGTCCAAAATGTTTTTTGAAAGTAGGAGTCATCCTTTGGAGAGTGAGAAGTTTAAGCATCTCCTACAGAGCCTAACAACATTTAAAGCATCCCAAGCCACATAACATTCTGTTATTTTCTTCTCTGAGCCAGACAGAAAGATAGGGGAATTTATAATGTGTCATTACCAAAATCAAGAAGAAAAAGGGGACTAATAAACTTATTTTAGTGTAATGCATCTTCTGATGAAGTTCTGAAAAACTTCATAAGCCAATTTCAAGAAGAGTACCCAGAGAAGAGTAGCAAGACAGAGGACTGACAATGACAGTGACAAAAAAACGATGAGGCTGTGTAACGAAGCTCCTACATCTCTTACACTTGTTTGCTTATCAAAGTGCTTATTTTAGTAAATTCATAAAAAACAAAACTTGCAAGATTATATTGAATACCATTGCAACTATATATGCTACTTTGATGGCTTTGGGTTGCATATTTCCTATAAAATTATTTTCATACATTAGTAAAGCTGTGAATCCAGCTTACTTGTTTAGGTCCTGTACACTTACGCCTTATTTGTCTATTTGCTACTCAGTAAAAGGATTATGCCTGGCTGTGTACATGTGAATGTACATATACATGCTTAATCTTTAGTTTGCAATGTACAGCTTCAAAGTGTGAAGCCTTGACACTTAGCAGCTGGTTAAACACCACTGAACTACTTGACATTGAATATGTAGTTATTTTCTCAATTAAAATACCTGATTGCATTCAATAGATTAAGGATAACCAGTTTCACCGGGAATGTCCCCATAAAATACCTGTCCAGGTGCAACCAATCCCAGCTAAGCAAAAAGAAATTATATCCATATTTATCAAAATGCATAATCTTTGTATTTTATATATATATTATATAGATATATAATGTATGTTTTATATATTATATGTATGTTTTAAAGTAGACTCACACCACGTCCAGCATAATTCACTGGGGAAATGTAATTTGATTTATTGACACTCAGCAAATCCTTGTTCATATAAAGTGAAGCACAGCAACATTAGGATATACATTTAACATAAGCTCTGTGTTTTAAAGCTGTGTCCAAAATAAATGCCCTCCAAGCAGCATAGAGTACCATTTCTCTCACTGGAAGGTGGGAGGCTACCAGTCTTGTACAAGTATTTCCTAGAGTTTAAGGTGGAATGTTAAATAAATATTTTAATTGCTTCTATAAGGTTATTCATAGCCACTTCAATCCAAGTTCACTGGCTTACCACATTCTCACTGTGACTTTCCATTTCTAAGTAGGCAGCCATGTTGCACAGCAGTGATTTTGCTGCATCTCCTTTAGCTGATGGTAATCTTTCTGCAAAGAAGTAAGAACTGTTATTAGAACACTGTGTTAAACCATATATGAAAAAGAAAATTCCTCTCAGGAGCATTTCAGGAGCTAATGCCTCTTGCAGCCCTGTGCTGTAGGTAGGGGTTGTCCTCCCTCTTGCCAGGCACCTGCTGCTGTTTTTTACCTCTACTGGATGTATCTCAAATTGCCAGTTTATATGCATTGATGAGTAAGGGCCTTCAGATAAATGTACAAAGGTGTTTCACATACTATGGAGATAAAAGACACATATAAGCACTTCAATGGATTCCTTGAGTTGTCTGTAGACACATTTTTTACATTTTTTCCCTGTATCCCTTGCCAACATTAATCAGAGTCACCTTACTCTGTGTTCTCCAGCAGTCATTTACATGCCATCCTCACTACACCTTTTACTCACTTATGTGCCTGCTGTTGCTGGGTTGGGGATAATATTTTCTCAGGCCGCAGCTGCAGTGTTAATCCATGTAGTACTTCTGTCACCTCCATGTGGATTATTGTAATTCCTTTCTGGTGTCTACCTGATTGCAAAACTTCACAAGTTCTGTTTTACATAAAATGCTGTGGTTGACATGCTTATTCATCTTAAACCAAATTAGCATATCACTCTGGTCTTTTGATCCATGCTATGGCTGCCAGTCAGAGCAGTGCTTCCTTCCTATTCGACCTGGCATGCATTGATGCGTGATGATGGATTCTGACCGCAAGCATTAATGCAAGTATATAGTTTAGGCAGTAAAATATTGCCTTGCTCTTTTTGCACACTGTAAACTGCCTTTTTCTTTGCTTTATATCGATGTACTAATGCTTCTAACAGCCATGTTTAAGAATAATTAATATATTCCAAGGTATTAAGAATGGGAATGCATTCCTCAAGCTTTCTAGTTGAAATAATGCATCCTCTATCTGCAGAAAGTCATGTTGTAAAGTTATTTTCTAAATGAGGCTTTTACTGCACAAACAGGACTCCACTCTTTGCTGGTTCTTCTTACATTATGGAATATGGAACAGTTTAAGCCTCTGTCTGCATGACATTTTAGGGAATAGCATTGTAAGGAAAGGAATTCACAAGCAGCTTTCCCCAGACTCTATCCAGAGTTTAGGAGTGTTTAGCAATACAGGAAATGAAGGCTAAATGTCATTTTTCCTGACACATTTCCATGGGGAATAATACCACCAAAGCACAACACCGTTCTATTTCAGATCTAGGAGTGTAGTATGAATTTTGTTGTTGAGAACATAATTAATAAACTACAATTATTTGAAGTGCACCTATTTAAGAAAAATTGATGATAAAGAATGAATGTCTCAGAGTGTTACTGTACTCTTTCATACCTATATAGCCCATGAAAGCACTCATTTTGTTTCTGCTTTGGGTTGCAATCCTGCATTGAATATATTTATTTTTCCTTTACAAGCTACAGTAGAATTCCCATGCACTTGAATAGCTTGTGATGGAGACCTGCTTCCCTCATGCTATAACTTGACTTTGCAGATATTTAGCTTGAAGATTCACCTTGTCTAACTTCACATTTACCATAATGAGGTCTACTGCTGAGCTGGTTGCCTTAGGCATGTTGTTTGTTGAAGGAGAGATGCAACTTTGGGGCACAGTCTGACTTGTTTTGTGGATAAATCAAATTATATTAATTTGCTAATTATCTAGATTAAATTAGACACAGCCTTTTGTTATCGATCAGATGAATTTCATTCTTGGAGACACAACAACCATTAGTCATATAGTATTTTAGCTGAGTGCAGTGCAACTGGTTGCATGAATAAATGTCTACATGCTGAGGAACTTACACTACGAGTATCTGAAAATTGTCTTATTTGAAAAGTCTAAGTAAATCACATAGTAACTAAAAGTCACCAGGGGAAATTCTAAACTATTGTTATAATCTGACAGCTATTCAGTGCTTTCAACCTCTGTACTAGTGGGTTACACCTGTCTTAAGCAAGTAAAAAAACAAAGCCTCAAAGCACTGTGTATATATACATATACATGTATACGTACATATTCTTAGACACAATAAAAGATATGTTACCTGTGTACATACTACTATGCATTTTTTATTCTAGTCTATAGATTGGAAAAAAACCTGCAACACAGAGGGCTGTAGTAACTTGGTGTACAACCTGGGTCACACTCTCCTTGTCTTACATGGATATGAGCACGAATAATGAGACCCCTTTTTTTTTTGGCCTTCTCTAGTAGCAGAACTGAAATTAAACAGGAGAGCTTCCTTGATTCCTTCTACTGTATTGCTGCTCATGTCAGCAAAGTTAGGAACTTGCATGATACTAAAGCCAGTATTTTTATAGGCATTTTAAATATATAGGCATTTTAAGTATAATTATTGGAAAAATACCAAAATATTGGGAAAATAGTAAAATAGAATTGCTATTTAGTAAAATGTTTTCATTATTTTAGTTAGATTGTCCATGCCTCAAAAGTAGCTAATATGTAGTATTTACTTTTTGCAAAGAAAATTAAGCAATTGTTTGCCAAGCAAGTAGAACTTTTCATGTTATTTGTCTATTTTCTCATATACAGTGCAGTTTAATGATGAAAAAAGAGAAAGATAAAAAAAGTAAGAATTCTGCATGTAGTAAATCATAGGTTGTAATTTCTCAAATGCCTAACATAAACAAGTATCTCTGGAATGTTACTGTTTGCTTTTTTTTTAAAGAAGCACACACACATATATATTTAAATCTACACCAGATAATTAGGTGTCTTTGTACTATTGCATAATCACTGTAGTGCACTGAAACATCTAATATTTAGCCTGCTTGCCATAAATATTAAATCTTGATTTATTCATAGAGCTGCAATGAAATATAAACATGTATGCACACATATGTACCACCAATTATAAAAAATGATGTACACAGTGGAATATTCTAATGGGTAGGTCCTCTGTTTATTCTCAAAATTGTTTCCCTCAGGCTCCATTTCTGTTACTGTACCATCTCAAGTGGATTTGAATTTGAAAGTGTTCTCTGGTTTTGAATGTTAATGGATGTCATTGCACTATGGCTCTACAAGAAGGAAGAATATTACTATCAAATAAAAACACTGGAAGGCTTGAAGAAGATGGTTTTTAACCCACAGCTCTGACAAAAATAAGAATGCTTTCATTTTTGCCCATGAAAACAAATTAATCTTGTTGTATAAATAAAGGAAATTTATTTATTTATGCAGAAAGCATACTAAAACTTGTTTAAATGTGCAAAGTGAAGTAATCGGATGAAATTATTATTGATAAGAAATGATAATTCCTATTATGTTAACACTGTGAGCAAGGTCAAGACCTATTCTGGGTTCTGCAGAGAATTGAAAGAAAATCATTCCCATGTTTCTTAAAATTTGACTTATGCTAGCAATGAATATTTAAAAAAATGAATACCTAGCCAATAATCCATCCTCGGTGAAGATTCAGCTAAACCTTGTAACAGAAATTGCCTTTTGGTTCAGCCTATTTATTTTAAATCTAGGACTCTCTTATCTGGGATTTTAGAAGAAAGCCATTTTTTTATGGAGATTGCAGTGTAATAGATGAAATGGTAGCAGGATTTGTTTACATAAGATTTGGTAGAGGGAAGATATCTGAGCTCATGCCAAAAATACCAGCAATCTGTATGTTATACTGTAAATCATGCTGCACACATTAAAAGCTCTCACATATACAAATGAAATTTGTCTGAAGTCATTACTTTCAGAAACTAGACAGTCTGGGACAATAGCAGGTGCTTAAGTTGTTTTTTCTTCTCTTGCAACCAGTCTTTCCATATTAGCACTTTTTTTTTCTTTCTAACTGATATGAAAAGAGAATATAAGTTATTTACTACATTGCATTTCAAGAGCTTGGGGTCTGGATATTTTAGCCCTTACTTTAATGAATACTTTTTATTCCCACTAACAGTCCTACTGGTGTATATGAAATTATGCATATTGGTATTACATATTTTAGAGAAGATGTAAGAATTTTGCCTTTGGACCTCACAAATATGAAAAGTGAGCTGTGAGGGAAACTGGTGTAAATCAGATTTTCTGGAAATTTTTTGAAAGTATGGCAGGAAAAACTGGTAAGATTCAGTGTGGTGCTCACAGAGATGGGAGAACAGTGATACGAGAACTTTGCATGCACCTTGGCATTCACATGTAGTGTATTGATGCTTGGGTGCATAAAATATTTTGTTCTGATTATTGTTTAGAAAAAGCTCAGGCAGCCAATGGTTCAGTTAATCAGTATATTAAATAAGAAGTTACGTAAGTATAATTTTTCAGCTCTCTCTCTCCTTGATCTTTGAAGTGTGTCACTCTTTCATTTTGCCATTCAACAGCCTGACATGCAAAAGCTTTGTTCAGACAGTTTAATTTAATCACTGCCACTGGTTCAACAAGATGATAAAATCCCCTGTGCTGTACAGCATCCAACATCCAGCTCACTGTTATCTGATACTGTTTGAAGCTCCTCTCATGAATGTATGCTGATAACACAAGAACTCCAAACATGTCATAAACAATATATTAATACCCTTGATTGAATTCCATTAGAATAAGAACGAGATGAAGTTCAGGCCGTCCAAGAAGGCCAATGTAATAAAATGTAATTTGGACTAATCTTTCCGAAGAATGCCTCGTGTTTGAAGATGACAGTCTCCCATCAGAAGCAGAAGTAATTGCTTGTTGAATACACTGGGAACTCCTTTGAATTCTGGCCTTTGTACTCTGTGCACCTTCCAGGTGTCTCCTGCAGCAGACAATCTACCCTTTTGTTTTGGCAGAGAGATGGCAGGACTGCAAATAATAAAATAGGCAGTGTTTGTTTTAATGAACGGGGGGGGCCGGATGGAATTTCTAGGAGCTTAAGACTAGAAGAGGGGCTGTTTAAGGCAAAAACAAAGCAAAGGACTTGATAGGTAAAGTAATTCAAGTAATCTGTTTCCTTAAATTGAATCAGGAAGAGGTAGGAAGGTATTTCAGCCAATGCATACCTACAGATAGCACAAAGCATAAAGGTTAACCTGTCTCTGGAGTAGATCTTTACGCAACAGAGTAGCAACACTGAAAACTTGTTTAGCCAGAGAATTTAACTGGTCTAAACTGGAATTTTCAGGATATGTAATTTGTCAAAGTGATATGGTTTACATATAAAAAGTTTTTCTTTGGTTTTGTTGACAAGAAAGAATTTTTCACAAGCAATAAACTAAAACAAATGTTAGTACTCTGATTTTGAAATGAATTTCTTGTTTATTTGCAGCAATTCCTGCTTTTTATTAAAAAATTACTAGTCATTGACAATATCCTTTCTGCTCCAGAAAATCTATAAGGCAGGGATTTTTCTTAAAATTAAAAAAAAAAAAGAAAAGAAAAAACCAAAATACTCCAGGAGGCTCTGTTTAAAAGGGGAAATAGTTAGCTTTGTTTGTCCTGATTTCATTTCAGTGCCATTGAGTCACATCTAAATCTCTGTAACTGGGGAATAAGGACAGCCCAAACACAAAGTCATAGGAAACTAAGTGTCTGGAGTTGTCAGTGCAAAAGGGTGGCAAGTTTATCCACAGATCGGATCTGTGAATGTTTCTACGGGACTCAACAGCACTTTGCATTCTGGTCTAGTGAATACTCTTCCAAATCTACCTCCCCTCTGAAAAGATAAGTTGGTGCCATTTCCCCATTCAGGCTTTATTTTTCTGCCATTTAGTGAGCACTTAGCTCTGTTATGTGAACATCAAAATATCAGCCAAGGCTACTAAGATTACTCCTGTGAAAATATTTGCCCATACCTACAAAATTCAAAAGCATCACAACACCTTGAAACCCTACTTCCTTTTATCAGTTAGTACAGGTGGAGTAAATTAGCTTATTTTTCCTCTCTCTCTCCCATAACTGAGGAGATGGAATATTGCCCTTGGCAGAAGAATAGCTTCATGTTTGCTCGTTTTGTCTCAGTGAATACATGGAGTTCTTAGCACTATTGTGACAGCACTTTCACCATTTCCTATTCTCTTTCCGAGAAGCTGCAAAGTACAGCTTCTTGAGGAATGGTAATAGCTGCCATTTTAATTTGGAGTAATTTGAAATAAATACAGCTGGCATTGTAGACAGATAAACTCTGATTATGACAGAATTGTTTTCTGTGTCATCTCAGCTTCTTTTAGGCTAGAATCTGCAAACGCATATGCTTAACTTGAAATCTGTGAAATCAGCTGTGCCTCACTGGAGCTGCTTGTATGTTTGGAGAAATCAAATGCTTGGGGGAGGCAAGTGTAAAGTGTTTGCTGGATTAAGACCTTCAGTGCAGCATTTTGGGTGTTTGTGAAATGCACAACATATATCAACAGCCATTAAAATATGTTTCAGAAAAGAATTCTCAAGATTGATTGTTTCTTCAAAAATGACTCAAAAAATCAATCAGAACTGTTTTAGAAATATGCCTACTATGCACCAAGATCTAGTTTTCTTTTTTTTTTAACAAAATTTATCAATCCATTAAAGAGGAGACAAGTAAACAAAAATGAATTGTCATTTGTGTTATTTTATTAGTGTCACATGAGATTACAGCATATTATTGACTTTAAGAATATTTTACCCAAGGAGAGTTGTTTTAACATGCACAAATCAGGATCAATACTAGATATGTGTTAATTTTCATAAAAAGTTACAAGGCAATTTTTTTTTTTACAAATCCCCTGATTATACTTATAGTCTAAGAAAAAAAATCATCATTGTGACCTAGCTAAGATTTAATTAAAAAATGGATTATTATTTGCATTGTTTCTTACTTTCCCAGGTGCATTATTTAGTGACCAAATGTAATTTCTGTGCTCACCCGGTTGTAGAGTGAAGTTAGATCACCTGCACAATTTTTGCTGACTTTGCTGCCTTAGCTTGCTTTATCAATTACTTTTTTTTCCCCTTTTTTCATTAGGGATCACATATAGTTTAAGAGCTGTAATCTGAACCCTTACAGCTCTAGTGGATACTTAAAAGACTCATTGATACACTTTGAAACCTAGTCAATTGAACAGCATTAGCAACAGCAGCATCTAGCCATTAGGCTATTAGGATCATTTGCTGAGGCACTAAAATTAAATATAGGGACACTAGCAATTCCCCAATTATATTGTGTTAGTATAATGGCAGTGAAAAGGATATTATTTTAGTCAGCTCAGTGCCACTATTGCAAGAATCAAGATGCTTTCCATTTTGTGGAGGTAGATATGTATTGGCCAGGAGACTTTGACATTAATTTAATTCCCTCTGCAGGCAGAATAGATCAACACCATGGACAAGATTCAAACCCTACCAGGCAACAGCAGCTTTTCACAGGCTCCATAATAATATATTTGTGGGGTTTATTTAAGCATTTAAAATGACACGTGTAAGTTAAAATACCATCTAGAAAAATATTCCTATTGAGGAGGCATAGTAAATGGTGCAGAGTCCAGGCAAAGCAATTATTTGCCTCTGTTAGCTTGCTCCTACAGCTGTGACCATCCTGGTTCAGCCTCCCGGTTCAGCCTCCCACATGAAGCATATGTCTTTGCAAATCCCTGGAGAGAGTGGCTCCTGGGAGAAGAAAGAATCTGATCCAGAATCTTAAAAAAAAAAAAAAAAAAGAAAGATAAAAGTAGTCTAGGGCTAGGGGTCAGCTATAAAAGTGTTCCTTCTGTTTTGAGTTGTGTGCAACCCTCTGTTGCAGTAAGAGAGAAGGAAACTCTTAGAAGTTCAGCCAGTATGAGTTAGTTTTTTTCCTGTTGTAGAGGAAGGACAGGGTGTACTAGATTAAGTGGTGCTAATAGCAGTATAAGAATGACTTTATCACAGTCAAACAGAATTCCCATTAGCCCAGTCCCAACAGAGAAAACAGCAAGTGCCTAGAAAACTACATGCAGTGGTACATACCCAGCACACCTTTCACCAACTCTTCCTGAACTAAGAGACAGTGCTAGTTTAAACTTTATTTCAGATAAAAATAGAACTGTCTTGGATCAAGCAATCACAACTTGATTCAAATTGAATTCAATGGAAAGAAAAGCTGAAGTATATCTGTAGCTGGATATCTTCATAAAAAAATAAAAGATGAATGAATAATTTCAAGTAAGGTAGTGAAGTCACCTACATATGGATTTAGATAGTCAACTCTACAGGGGACTTGGAATTTCCTTGAGTTAAAAATATATATATTAGGGTTTGTATGCAAAGAAAGTCAAGAGACATCTAGAAAAAACATCCCAATGTAGGGACAAGAAGAAAATATAAATGAGAAGTAAAAGAAATTTTCAAGGAAAGAAAAACACAATGAAAGTGAGTTCTGAAAGCATAGACGCCAGTAGCAAGTACCTACACCTGGTATAGCAGAAAAATGTACTTATGAACTCATGTCATCCCTTTTAGGTCTGCTTTCCTTGCTAGTGCTGTTATTCCTACTTTAATGTTGTTTCTCTCTTGCTCTGTTTTACATCTCAGTGACACTCCTTCTGTGTTTATTTTCAGCACTCATCCAGGTTAGGTAGCTTTACTGAATTTTGGCAATGAGTTAACTTGAAATTAAAAAAAAATTCTTTGCTATCTTGTAGTTCTTTACCTTTTCACTCTTCCTCCTATCTTTTATCATTACCTTAATTCAATAGCTTAAGAAAATGTCTTTTTCTTTTGTCCCACTTCAGTCTCTCTCATATAGTCCTGTTGGTTACGATTGCTTTCAACACTTTTAACTGTTGTTAACAATTATTTTGATTCTGGTATTTTGGATTTTTTTATGAAAAAAAAGCCTTGCCTCTTTTGTAAACACATTTGCCCGAGAGATTATGCTTGTCTAGGTGCTATTTTCATTTCTAACCTTCCCTTGCTCAAAATACTTGAGAATATATATTTTCTCACCTCAGAAGTCACATATTAGAACAACATTGAGAACAAGGAAAAACAAAGCTTTGAGTATGGGTTCATTCTGACTAAAATGACCGTTTACAGAGAGAGACTCCAGAAGGCTGTGTTGAAGTGGGGAAGTCCTGAAGGAAGAGCAAGGAGAAAAGGGAGACCTGAGATGGTAAGATGACCCACTGTAAGAAAATGACCCCCTTCCCCAGCATACCTGCACTTGAAATTGGGCATTGGAACTTTTATCCAAGCACTGACCAAAAAAAAACTCCTAAAAAAATCCAGATTTTGACCTTCATTCTTTTAGCACAATTTTGTCCATTTTTGTGATATGTCATGAAAAAGAATTCTTCTATTTACTGGATTGCTTTTAGAGATATTTGAGAGCAAGACCTTACTTCTAATTTGTATTTACATTACGTTACCGCTTAACATAATGTAATACTTTAATCTGTCCTGAGACTGAATGGAAATGGTGGGTGGGGAAGCTATAAGGAAAGTGAAAATGCCATCCAACTGCAGCGTGGATAAGTGGTATGCTTTCTCTTGTTCGAAAATTTACAACAGCTCTGAGTTTTTGTGAGGTATGTAATCAACCTGTGGAGCAAGGAAGCAATAGAAATGTCTGGATCAATGTTTCTGAGTTTAGTGAGGGGTTTTGGAAAAAGAACATGGAGCTTTTCTGTCAGGAGAGAAATACTGCTCTTGTAGCAGACAGCTTTTCATGGCACTTTACAGCTTTATTTTTCTTTTCTTCTCCTTCACACAGTAAGGATAATATGTCTTCCAACAAATGCAACTCAAACATGTTCTCTAGATGAAATCTAAATAAAAACCTTAAAAAAGAGAAAATGAAAACAAAGTTTGGATGTTAACGTCAATGTACAATGTACAATCTTTTTCTGTCTGCCTTTAATATGCTTGTCAAATTTTCAAGAGCAACCAATGCAAACCCTGATATTGTGAAATTAGTTCAGAATAGATCAATGTACTGTGGTAACAGTGTTGGATTTTTCTTCATCAGCAGCTGAATCACACTGATCATAACATTTGCTGGACAGAGTGCTCATGAACTAGATTGAAGCTTCACAATCATGCACTATTAACTTTTGCTGTAAATGTGTTTTTCCATTTGATAATTGGATTTAAAAAGAAAAAAAAAAGCCAGAAAACCTTCATTGACGTTATTTAACCCTGTAGAGAACAGTGAGATTCCCTTTCTATAATTTATAGTATGGCATACTCCGAAATTTGTTAAGTGTGCATACTACAGCTATAATAATTTTGTAATGAAATATGAAGCAAGCATGAACAAGTATTTACAGCAAATATTTTGATTCCAACAAGACCCAAAGTCAATTGGTACTGAGTCCCAGCCAATTATTTCATCTACTGATAATATTACATTTACACCAACTAGCAAGCTAAAGGCTCTCTTCAACCGGCAGCCTTTGACTGTACCTGCACAAGTAAACTGAGCGGGTTTGGGGCCTGACCTTAAGCACAGTCCAGAATCATCCATTTTGTCCATTTGTGCAAATAAGGAGCCACAACTTGGGCTCTATGTGTATCTTTAATGATAGCTGGGCAGAGTTCTGCATGAGCTGAGGGCTCTTCTCAGTAAGAAGTAGAGTCAGGGCTATTGTGTTTAGAGATAAAGGAATTTTAGTTGTATAGATGCAAACAGTAGGGAACAATTGCAAGACACAGCCCTCGCATGGCACATTCTGCTACTGCAGTGTTCTCTCGACTGGCTGTTGTCAGGTTGAAGTGACTCAAAGGCCGAGACCCAATATATATAAATCTAGACCTGACCTAGTTATCCTAGCTTCTTCTGTGGAGAGAAATAGGCATTTCTAATGCTGTAAGACACTTATTTCAAGATGAGGTTAGTCACATCCTTTTTCTTTCTGTTGATTGTATAGAAAACTTGCTCAGATAATTTGCTCAGATAAACCTGTTGAAGCAGATAGCTGCAAATGTCCAGGTCAAAGAAAACCCAGTTTCAGTCATTCTCAGGTCTCTCTAAGTCACTGGGGCAATGGAGATGATCTGCTTTTCAGGCAAAATGGGATTGTCCAAGGTATCTGTGCAGAGCTGGGTTCTGGGAGAGCAAGAAGACTGCAGTTCCTTGCCCCACGAGTAGTTCCCAATGTGGTGTATGTACTGCAGGTCACTTGCTGTATGAGGGAAGCCCTCCAGCTGGGCCATGTCTACATTTGTCTGAGAACATAGCACATACAGTCATCTAGTGACAGATCCACCCACAGAAGGGCCCAGAAAATGGTGACACTGCTCCTTTGGAGAGTCCTAGAAATCTGCTGAGCTGGGATGGTGGTCCATGTGTGAGTATTTGGCTTCCTTTAGCTGTTAGAAGGTGTAAGAACCTGTTACTCCACAGGTCCCAATAGCATGAGCTTCTTTACCCCTATGCAAATAGTGCAAAAACTGGCTTTGTCTCTCTTTATTTGAGTATATGTCAGTGCTGGTTCTGTATTCAGTCAATTAAATCACGCGCCCAATTGTTGTAGCACGCTATTAAATATTAAGAGAAAGGGAAATTAAGTAACACTTCACCCTTCTTAACAATTTATAAGCCCACCTAACCTAAATGACAAATTTGAGTAGGATGTGTTGTGTTAGGCAGATTTAATGCAGTGCAGGATTTACACTTGGCTGCTGCTATAGCGAGTTAGTGCTAACCAGACGTGGGCAGGGTGGGGCAGATTATGTGAACCCTTCATGGCCAGGAGAAACTCATCTAGAGAGAAAGCTAAGGCAGTTCCAGCCTGATTCTTTTTAATGTCACAGTTCATTTGCAGAACCATAACTGGAATCAAGAATTAAAAAGCCTTGTATAAAAGTCAGTAACATTAAACCTTTAAGACTCATGTTTCATGTGTCATAAAAAGTCTATGAAAGGATTTTATATTCTGTACAGTGTTTTAGCACTTTCAATCATTTTTTTTCCAACATAACTTTTGTGAACACTTTTATAGCCTCTAAATGAAAAACTAAACTATGTGTCATTCAAAAAAAGGTTTTATGGATCACAGAATTTAATATAAGTTCTGCACCATAACAAGGAACTGATAAACCTATATTAGAATTAATTTAAAATGTAAGAAACAGTTTTAGAAGATTGTGCATCACACATTGTGGTAAACAACACTAGTAAGTAAAAAATGCATTGTATAGACACACTCTCTGAGAGTGAACTGTGATGCCTTAACAGAAATGGCTTAAGTGGTTAAAAAATTATGTTTATGTCATGTATATTCAAATCTAAAAGTTTCATGTAAGTGAAAATATTTTCCATGATGGTATAAACTCGAAAAAAAAAATCATCAAATGCGCACGACAATAAAACCCAAGTTGAAACTCTGTCTAATAATATACAATATGATATAAGGTCTAATCTTTCTCCAGGGAAAAGACTGTTACTCCCCAGTGTCATTAACATTTATGAATTAAGGCTTCTTTATGAAATGGCAAGATTAAAATTATATTCTTCAGGTGCTAATCCTATAATATACATCTGTTTTACACTAATGGAGAAATCTCTTATTTCTTTAATACATGGTGGTTATGTGCTGGTATCAAAGGAAGAATGTATCTTAGGAAATATGTAAAAAAGTAACAATTTGCACAGTTCATCCCCTGTAAAAAGCTGCACAGTCTTAAGCAGTAATTTTCCAAAGACTTTTGCAAGGAAGGTAAGTATAATCTGCCAAATATGCAGACTGAAATCTCATTGATTATTCCCTGATTTTTATGCTCTTTCTGTTCAGGTCTATCTGTTCCTGCTACAAGAGGGCCAAAGGGAGCTTCCCTTCTACACTTCCTGTTCAGAGGGGCTTTCTCTTCTGGGACTATTTTTCTGCCATTGACCATGCGTATAACTCCATAAAACCAGAGAAATAAAATAAACTATAACAATACATTATGAGTGGCAACAAAGAAATGCATAAAATTAAGCATTACATTCATTCCTCCTAGATTTAGTCATTAAAGAGCTTCTTGTTGGGGCTTCATTTTATGGTTAATGAGAAAGCAGTTGTTCATTAGGGCTGAAATCAGGCCTGTTCATTCACCACTTCTGCCTGGCATTCAGAGTTCTAGATGTTCTCAGCAACAGACAACCTGTTTGGAGGCCCTTATTTATAAATGGTGCACAGTTTGAGCTTGACTACGTAGGTCTTGTCAAAGAAAAACAGCAAGTGTGGGAGTCCCTCAAAGCTCTCTTATCTAAGTGTGTATGCCTCCATTGCAGACATCTGTTCATGGGCTGGATGTTTAAGCTCTCAGGGTAGTCAGCTGCACCATTCATGCCCTGTACATACATGCCCAGCTCTGTGTCAGGTGAGACCTTCCAAAGCAGCACCGTGAGGTTCACTGGGTTACTTCGGAGCGACTCAGGTGGCACCAAAGCTGCCACAAAGACAAATGAATTGAGCCCCAGATCTTTCTGTTGGCTATAACTGGAACTTGGACACCTAACTCTCAAGTAGCTACTACATGGGATGTGGTTAAATCTGAGTGAATGTGAAGAAGAATCTCAATCCTACCCTGTGTAAGTGGGAGAAAGAGCAGTCATACAAGAAGGAGCATACTGGAAGACCAGGTTCGAGTGCCATATTGTTAGAATTGCATCACAGGGAACACAGTACAACAACAAACCATTTATTGACTTAGACAGAAGTTCCCTTTAGTTAAGCGTCAATATTTTATCAGTGGCATTAGCTATGGTTGGATACATCTTTTCTTGTGCTGATACGATCCTGAGTTTCCTTTTGCTATCTTTTAGAAGGTCAGGGAAACTTCTTATTTTTTATTATTTCTGTAAAGTGCAGTTTGGTGATTTGGCCACTGACATAGCTTGTAACCGGTTTGCTGCCTTCACATTTCAAAGGCAGGAGCAGTCGGCACAAATTGAGCCAGCGAAGAAAGCAGTGAGTATATGTACTGCTTGTCCTTGGCTTTGCTGCCTACCTGTGCAGACTGTGAAGAAGCAGTAAATTGGCTCACATATTATCTTTGTGAAACTTTGTCAGAGAGCTACATACTTTTTTTTTGTGCTTGCCCTATCCTTTTTGACACTCTGGTGTGCCCAAGGAATCTTGAGTACAGTCATCGCAGTGTGCAAAGTCTGTGTATAGTTCACGTTTTTGTCTATCTCTCCTCCTGTTAGTATTAATATTGCCAGAAGATATTCTGCTAAGGAAATGCCTATTGAACTTAACTGCTCAGTACCTCTTATATTAAACATTTAAGAGTGCACTTAAATTGAAACATATGTCTATGATTTTCCTGTTCAACGAGGTATTTAAACATGTTTAACTTTTGGGCCTAAAGAGTGTTCTTACAGGCTTTACTGAATTTGTGACAAAATAAACTGTGTTTTTAGTTACAGCTTCTTGTTCTGTTAACTGTACATCAATAATTTCAATTTGCCATGTGTCTGGTAATAATTTCAATTTGCCATGTGTCTGGCTTCTGCTAGCTAATTTTAATTCACAAGCATTTCATTAGATGCCAGTTTACTGTAAAAGAAATAGCCTTGTGGCTTTATGAATCTTCTAGGGAATTTAAGCAACAGGCTTGTTGACAATGTGCTGCTTCTCTGAAAAGCCAACCTTGTAACTTGTATAACTATGCCTAACCTTAGCAATACTTTTAAAATTACTTGTACACACATCACCTTCCCTACATGTTTTGACAAATGACACATTTCCTTTGGTGCTTCTTTGTGGGTAACAGCGTGTGAGGATATGGTACTGGCAAAATTTATTACGGTTATTTTGTAGTTGATATTAAAGAACATGATGTATTATATCAGGTGTCTGACCTTTAAAGATCTTAGGACCCAATTCATTACAACATAAAATTTACATATTATTCAACATTCTACTGTTCTTTTATGAAGAAGTCATGATGCATACATACATGAGATTTAGGGCAGACAACTATCCCTGCACATTGAAGACTAGAGATTGAAGACAATGTTAAATAAAAAATATTGCCGTTTGGAAAAGATTCACTTTTTTAATCCATGAAATGGATGACTCTGGCTGCACCTTTTTGAACAATGTCTTAGAAAAAATAAATGGAGCACACAGAGACAATGCTATATTGGATATTAGCTGTATTCCTGTGTCTTTTGTAAATCCTGACAAGACCTACCCGTCTCTGTTCCTGCCTTTGATGAAGTTTTGCATTGATCTGATATATGGAGACTCAGGCTGGGGGATTTCATCACTGAGAAACTGATGAGTTTTTCTGTGTGTTGTGTTTCCACATACTCAGCTGGAACCCACTCTTAACACTATACCAGCATTCCTACCTTTTTTTGCTCTGCTTTATTATTCTTGCTTTGGGCATATGAACACGCATTCTTTGCCACAGCAGATAGCAACAGCTGCAGCCTACCACTTTCTTTAACTGATACACCTCAGGTGTGCAGTTGATAGTGTGCACATGGTTGTTGTGCAGTCAGTTGTGGATATCTGGAGATGCACCAGGTGTTCACACCAGCAGCTGTTCTGCTGCATCTATGCCACTGCTCCAAGACCTTGCTGTTGGAGAGCACCCTATCATTTCATACCAGTAAAAGTGCAAAGTCAGCCACATGGAGTTGGCTAAGACACTTGATACAGCAACTGTAAATTGTCCAACCTTCAAAATTTGCGTAGAGGAGTGGTAATGACAAATAAGCAGTACACATTGACTTTTGCTGGAAGCTGGATAGCCCTTTCATTCCACACATGAGCTGTAATCTCTCATAAAGGCTGTGCTGGCTTCTCTACTGGTTTGTGTGACTTTGTTGGCATTTTATGGCATCTTGAGGCAGCCTTTTCAAAGCATCAGCTTTATTGACAGATTTCAGTGTTGTGTCAAGAGCATAGGTTCAACATGATTTTCACTTGGAGAAGACTGGATCAAGACTGGATCACCTTGCTTTTTGTTGTTCTAAGAGTCAGACTCCAGGGGTAAAATCCACATGCCTGGATTTACATAGGCAGAGTTACTTCCTGAGGGTCTTTAAAATAGTCTTTAATCTACTTATCTCCATTTGTTAGACAGAGAACATAGTCACTTATGATAGAATTGATTTGCTAGACCCCTGAAAATTTGGCTCCAAGCTCAGTAATCCTGTTTTATCTAAGGGTTGCTGATCACATAGCCTTCAGCAGAGACTTGGACCTAGGCTTTGAATCTGAACTGATTTTCTATGGATTGAAAATTCCACCCTCTGTTAAGATACGGAACATGGGCTCTTTATTGTTATCACAAAATGTGATAATACAGGCAGTAATGTGCATAAGAGGTGACAAAGAGGACTGAGACAAGGACACGTCCTGCTTGAGTTAAGCAGGATTTTACTTGCAAAACCAATGCTGCAAGAATGTGACTGAACTGCCTTCAGAAGCTGTACAAACTGATATAAGGTTGGATAATTAAGGCTGGTAATAATTATGGTTTAATTTATCCTGACTGGACATATGCATTATGAGACTATTTTTATTTATATGCTTCACCTGCATAAATTTTTCTGTATTTATTCTAAATAGTGAGCCTGAGCACTGGGTGTTTATCAGATTTTTGTGAAGAATGCAGCTGTCTAGTTATTTTCTTACAGATAAAAAAATAATATTGGGAAGGATTTATTTTACCATAAGTTAGCCTCCTAGATGTTGGGTGCTAATTATTGAGCTAGTCTGTAATCTTTCTGTAGCCAGTGGGAAAGGACAGACACCTACTCTCCCATCCAGTTTATACCTACAGAGGTTTAGTGGTTCAGCCAAGCTCCCTATTGTCAAGAGAAACACATGATGACCAGCTCAGGGCTGACTTCTAGGTAGCTCAGATTTGATGAAATAATCCCATGCATAATGGCCAAGATAAGAGATTGAAAAAAAAGGAGAGAAGGTGTCATGGTTAAGGGATCTGAATGCAACCGCAGGGAATTTTACTCTATCTGTGCATCTGTCAGGGAATTCCTTTGGGATGCTTGGCAAGTCACTGAACAGGTGGTCAATAATTGTGTGTTTCTTGTGTTATGGGTGTCTGGAGTCTGATTTACAGAAGCAATAAGCATTCACAACTGAAATTGAAGTAAATTGTAATTTTATTATAAAATGCTACATGCTCATAAATACTTGGTTTTGTTGTTCTTAAACTGAACATTGCAAACTGGTGAATACTTTGGGCCCACATTCTTTGTGGCATTATTCCCAACTGTAAAATGGGAATAATGACACTCATCTCCCAGAGATGTTAGGAAAGTTTTACAAAGAAGCCCTTGGGGAAACAAATAATTCTGTGTTCAGAGCAGGATTTGAATCTTGTGCAGCAAGACCCTGGTTCATATGCTGAATAGTGAGGAGGCAACAATATTGAATACCTGTTTGTTAGCTAAGGATTAGCCTTAACATGAATTGAATGAATCAAGGTGAAAAGATAGAATGTGATAATGCCAATTTAAAGAGTTCTTAAAATGCAGGTGCAGGAGCAAATTAAAGTTCTCAGAGGTAATCTTAACTTTGACGTTTCACAGTTTTTCTATGACAGAATTTCGTAAAGCTCTTTTACGACATTTTGGTTTATTTCTAACACAATAAACTGAAAAGAAATCCCACCCAGAACTGTCACTTTATGTCATATGAACAGCCATCAGTAATGCTTTCTGGATGGTGGACATCAATCACAAAAACATTAGCCACTTGAGTTAATGGGTAGGAATACCAGATTACTGTGTTTGTCTTGTTAGCGCAGCAGGTTCATCCTCTTCACTGAATACATCATGAGTTATGTGGGGCATACAAATAAAGAGAGTTTCACAATGCAGAAGCCTTGTGAGGACAGTGTGGTGATTTTCATAGATACTGGCTCTCATCAGACCTAGGAATTTTGGATTTCCTGCTGTTCTCTGGGAGAACAGCACTTGTGGGCACAAACTATGCATGCTTCATACTTAGTCTGGACTTAGGTGACCCTCTTCCCCCAAGCTTCACTTTTCTACAAAATTTTAAAACCAGCTCTCCGTTTTCTCCACAAATCATGCTCAGTCTCTTCCCCTCAGGGTTTTCACCAACAGATACATAAACCCCATTTTTCCACCATATATCTTCTTGTCCAAACTCTTCTCGCAAACTGCCTGCCCAACATGCCTGTCCCAAGATCTACTCAGTCCCCTTCCAAATACTTTTTCACATAGTCCGTATCCCATTTGTCTCCAGGATTCCTTCCAACACACTTACTTACACAGGTGTAGCTGCAGTGTGGATACCTACATTTAGATAACCTGAATTTCAGTTCCAGTTGCAAGAAAAGCCATTTGTAGTTGTGATGGGCCATACCTGACATGGATAGAATCTCTCAGCGATTAATCTGACAAATCTTAGTCACTTATAATCACTTTTTACATAGTTTCAGAGGTTTGGAATACACTTAGATTTGAGGTAGGATTGCTGGGGGTGAAATTCCCCACTGCAATGGTAAATTGGACTTTAATTGCTCTGTAAATGCCCCCAGAAATGTCTGGTTGGGAATGTGCTTGAAAGAGTCCTCCCCTCACCCCGCTTCAAAACTGCTGTACCATGTCCCTGCAGGCTGTCTTACAGTCCCAAACAACAGCCTCAGTCTGCAAGAGATAAGGGGAGGTTTCATGTAATTCCCCTATCCAGTGCAGAAACACATTTCTGACATTCTTTGAGAACATCTATGTCATGCTCCAAAGACAATGGGAGAGTTCCCCTACAGCCTCCAGAGCTGTGCTGCTGAGTGTGGAAGATGGGAGCTGAGAGGCAAGAGATAAAACACAGCACAGGTAAGAAGAAGATGATTGGCACCAAAATTTTCACCCTAAAAATTCTTTCAAGCAAAACGGTATATTGATTGGAGAAGTTCTGGGCAGCCTTCTTAACAGATTGTACCACCATGCCATCTACAAAGTCCTCATTTCCTCAGGAAGCTGAGCTCATTGAATGCTTTCAAAATCGTTTCAGATTCTTCAATGAAAGATGCTACATATGCATCATGCAAATAACCAATATCTTCATTAAAAATATGAACACTATCCCTATGAAAATGACCCCAAACACCAAAGACATGCCCTCTATACTTTTGCTGATCTTTGCAACTAGGGCATTCAACACAACCTTTTCCCCCCAGCTATTAAGTTTGAGAGAAATAAAGGGAGCACTTAAGCAACAAGAAAATTAAATGAATAAACATTTGAATGCAAGAAAATACAAACTATAATAACAGGTTTTATTGAAATAATATAAACTAATAATAAAGCTCACAGTACAAGCTGGCAAGACATCTTAATAGAACACATAAGCACTACAGAAAATCTACTGATATTACAAGACATTATTTTTGTAACCAGGGGAATAAATTGTCACATAGAACCCATTTCAGATTTTGATGCATTAGCTATGGTGTGAGGACAGTGTATGAGAAGGCATTTTATAGATGAAATGTCCATTTATGTCCTATTACAGGCTCTCATGATCCAAAGAACTTTGCTTTTAAGACCTATGCACAAGTTGCAGTTCGGTAACCTTCATCCAAGCCAGCAAGGTGTTTCTCAGCATGGTAGCCATGTTGTGAGCACAAAGACTGCTTCAAATGTGTTCCTAGGAAATGTTGGCCATTATTCTGATTTCACTTCTGTCAGATTAGCACTTGCATACCTGTACTTTTCCAGAGCATTGGCTCTAACTTGATTGTGACAGAAAGGAAATCATGCCCATGAAACTGAGGCTGGGAAAATGAGTGAAACTGCAATGAAAAATAAATGGGGAAAAAGGTTTATTTTTTCAGAAAAGGATTGAAGAAATTACATGAGTGTAAACCTCTTATTCAGCCACTGACTACACTTGCCTCGGACAGAAACGTAGAAACGTATGTCCTTTTGTAAGTAAAATATTTCTTGTCCTTCTAGCACTCCATCAGTTTAGGATTTCCAAGCATATCCTTTGAATTGTATTCTCATCAGCCAGCTGGCCACCTGTGTGTCACCAATAGGATCTCTCTCCTTGATCAAGTTAAATTTCTTTGGTGCTGGCCCTGGAGTCTGGATGTTTGTGTCAGTGGAAGTTTCTTGTCGTGTGGATATAACCACAGGATCTGACCTGGACGAATATGCACAAAACTTGCAAAACTTCACAAAACTTCAGCTGAACCTGATACCTTGGCTATGAGCAGGCTTAACTTGTGGGTCCTAAAAGGAAGCAAATAAATAAATAAATAAATAATAGAACAAACTGCTGTGAAAAACTAACAGAAGAGAGAAAAATTAAAAACTTGTTTCTCAGCAGTGACAGCTGCTGGGATATTTAATCATTATTTTATCACAGCAGTTTTTAAGGAAAACTTTTTTCACAGAATTACTTTTCAACTCAGCTTGTGTAGAGAAAATAAACTAGTCCTTCTGAGTCACTAGTTCCCTTTTAAATCCACTTCTAGGAAAAAGTGAAGGCAATCTGTGTGTTGTGTGTGTATGCATGTGCATATGAGAAGTGGAGTCCTCAAAAAAAAAATCACTCATTACTCATTACTTTAGCCTTAATTAAAAAAAAAAAAAATTGAAACTATCAACAATTTTGCTGATAATTGCAGCAAAAATCACATCTCCAGAAATGAAAGAAGGATCTTAGATTTTGCTACTCAGTATGGGAATATCGGTCCCACAAACTCTTGGGAAAAAAGGTCATTTAGAGTGCCCCTTCTAACTCAGGATGTTCTGGGAATCTCTGAATCTGTGAAAGAAAACCGAGAAAAAGTTAATCTTAACAAAAACACGTGGAAATGAATCTTGGAGAGAGAATATTGTTCCAGAAAGCAATTTGTTACGCAGACGTCTTTGAAAGCTGCTAATATTCACTTTCAGGTGCCGACAGTCGTAGGCGCAGTGCATCGTGCGGCCGCCCGGATGTGCGGATAGCTCAGGAGCCCCGCTGGGATCAGCTGCCACTGGGAAGTCGGTGAGAGGAGTGAGATGCTCCTAAGGTGGTGCGCTGGATGGGAAGAGGGGCAGCTTCTTGAAGAGGAGTGCATTGCGTGAACACCCCGAGCGCTCCTTTAGTCACAGAAGTTCAACAAAGCAGTGTGACTGCGTGGAAGTCAGTACTTAATTGCGTGTCAGTATTTGAGAGCTGTAAAACTGGGAGCGTTGGAATAAACGCGAGTAACGAGGGAAATATATGGTACAGGAGCACACCACGTTTCAAATCCGCGTCACGAAGTGGCCTCGTCTGACAGCCGCTGCCTTTCCCCGTCCCACTGTCTAATTGCAGCAAGTTTGTTTTGCCCTAACAGTAGCGACTGATTCACTTGGTACTTTCCCTTTTGTTAGGAAGAAATCCTGGAAACACGTAGTGCAGTTTATAGCACTTTTATTTATTTATTTATTTATTTATTTATTTATTTTTGAGCATTCACAGCTAAGCTTTCGAGAATTGACAAAAACAAAACAAAGGCATAAAATTAAGGGGGAAAAAAAGAAAATAAAAAAGAAAGGAAAAAAGAGAAGAAAAGGCGACGGCTGTTTCGGATCCCCGTTCCCGCTGGGAAGCGGAGCCGGCCCGCAGCAGAGGGTGCTGTCTGCCCACGGTAGCGCCGGCTGCACGGGAAGGTCACTCAGCCTATTGATAAATCACTGTGCCGTGATTCCTAACTGACAGCTCAAACTAACATCAAGCTGGATGAGAGAGAACAAAAGGCCATCAAGCAGCCATTTTCTTGACACTTTTATTCAATCACCAGCAGATTGCTTACGACAGCAATAGCAGCTGTTTTGTCTTCATCTTTCCACATTTGATAAAAGGTGTCAACTCAAATTTTTGTAAATAATTCACTTACCCCTACTGCACACACCAGCACTGTTCAGCATATGTATTCTGTGCGAGAAGATCACTGAGGCAGGTCAGGGCTCAATGATATCAGCTGAAGGTCATCTGTGATCTAAACGGAAGCACTGATAAAGCTACAGTCCCTCAAGGTCAAAGATAAGAACTACACTGAGAAATTTGTAATGTGGACAAAAGGTTAAACAATAGAGAGAAAAGTATGGTATTGTTTCATTTAACACACTAATGATTTTTCTATTTTTCCTTAGGAAACACTGTTCCAGAGGATTCAAATGCTTAACCCTTTTTGAGTGCGATGTACCTGTAAGTGCTGGATGGGAGCAATTAGAGAATATCACTTCCCAAAGTTAGTGATATTAGGCAGTAGCTCGCAGCTGTAATATGCTGCTGCTTATACATCTGAACTGCAGAAGGGAGCAACAGCAATTTTTATTGCAGGCTTTGAAAAGAAAAAACCCCACAACTGGATAGTGTATCAAACAGTAACAGTTAAAAAGATTAATGCATTTAAGTAAAATACAGCTTACCTTGAATTTCTCCTTAAAATAAATTTAAGTCCCAGACCTGAGGAGAATTAGAGAATGTGCCTAACATTTCCCGCTGTTACAGCTTCCCTTACTTTAAAGGCTTAGAGAAACTAATAGAGAGATCCTTGAATTATTGCAATACGACACTCTATCTGATGTTGGCAGTAGCCAAAGCACTGAGATTAAAAATGATACATCCTTCAATACTAGGTTGTTTTTTTCTTTTTTTTCACCTGGTTATGTTACTCAGAAAATAAATCTAAACAACAAATAGTCACTGTTTATCACTATTTGGTTTATACTTTCTAATAGCAAAAGTATATGTGCATTTGAGATTCTGTCTGTGCTCAAACAGCAGGGAATTTATTGCATGCAATTGATGTACATGAAGATCAGAGAGCAGTTGCCTTACATTTTCCCATTCTTTCTGCCTCAGTGCTGTTCTAAAAACAACTTTCCTTTCTCCAGTGTATTCCTCATAGAGAAATAACCAGAACTAAACAAAAAAAAACAAATGTCTATTTTTATTTTTAGCTAAGCAAGATGGTACAGGAGTACTTTCTTACTGAAAGCAGGAATCCTGTCTGCATCAATACTATTCCCTACTTACCCACCTGTATATGACCTAGCAGAAACAGCATTAATTAGAATTAAGAAAATGATTTTTCAGCAACTCATTTTATTTGTGGATATTTCTTATTTTTCTTCTGGAATATTTACCTTGCAGTTTCTTCAAAGATACATTTTTCAGCTTGCTTAATATTCCTCATTATTTGAAAGGTCTTACCGAATCAACTAGGAAAGGTTTCTGGCAAGTTCATGCCTAAAATCAAATTGTGTTTTATGGCACAGACTGATCATGTAGCTCATGTGGCAATATTTCCCTCTGTTGGTTCCTGTGTCCTAGATACAAAAGGATGGCTTGAAAATAACACTAGGATTTTGAATCTGTCATCAAGTATGCAAGACTAAAAACTTCAGAAACTTTCCATTTTTGGTCTTGCTACTATCTTGTTCAAAGTGTCATTCTTACAGGAAAGTAGACCACCAAAAATTAGTGTCTGTGTGAAGAATTAAAATGTGATGTTCTTTCATCACAAAGCCATTGCTCGTGACTGCACGCTTGTAGCAGTGAAGGGTGCTGTTATATTATTTAATTGTCTTTGTGGAAAAGCACTTGCAGAGATTTATGAGGACACTGACCATTTATTTTAACTTGTATTATGTTATGTAAAAGTAATCAATGTATTCCATTTACCAGTTTGCTAATTCTGCATTTACCGGTCTATGGCTCCTGACACAGTGACTATAGAGAATAATCTGTGTGCTTTAGGTGTTTGCATCCTTAATATAGGCTTAAACCTCTTCTTCCTCAAGCATTAACACAAGCAAACTGGCATTAGTCTTCTTAACTCATGTTTACTTTCCATGAACTTATAAGAAGTATATGTGCCTATCAAGTCTATTTATGCTATGTGTAGTTTTGCAAATGGTCACAGAATTATTTTTCTGAGATTTGCTTCTGGACCCAGCTACGTGTTATGAAACTGCAGTCAGTATGGGTAACTATGTCAGAAATTATCCTCCTGTCTGAGACGAGTTTCACTGCCTACACCTCATGTTAACCAGTATCTGCTGGTCTCTTTGGAATTTCACATGCCTTGTGTTATACATAATTTCAGAGAAAAAAATTACAGGAACAATTTTAAAGTTCTGAGCCTAGTTTCTTAGCTTGCATAGATCAACACTTTGACACAACAACATAGATCAACAACTTTGTTCCAAGGTAAAAGAAGGAATGGGATGAAGATCTGTTACTGAATCTTCAGCTTAAGTACGAGGAGGGTTGACAGAGAAGAACATGTAGAGAAATGGCAAGGGCAAACAGGAGTGCTGAAGTGCGAAGGAAGGAAACATTTAAGGAGCAGAGGCACCAAAATGGGCATGGAGGTTGCTATGGGACATGGACGCAGGAGGCTGAGGCTCTGACTGGAAGAAAGTAGCGCACAGTAGACGCCATAATAAGATGGAATCTTCCTCACTTGTGTTGAACTTGAACTCTTTCTTTTTTTTTCTAAATCTGAAGCTATAGGCACTTAAAAAGAATTGCCAGGTAATTTTAATTTATTGTGAGTAATGTGATTTTGGCCATGACTGTGGGATCATTTGTGATAATTGATTCTGGATAAAAATGCCTC
This sequence comes from Corvus brachyrhynchos, assembly GCF_000691975.1. Taxonomy (NCBI): domain Eukaryota; kingdom Metazoa; phylum Chordata; class Aves; order Passeriformes; family Corvidae; genus Corvus; species Corvus brachyrhynchos. The sequence continues at coordinate 813,405 of NW_008237609.1, forward strand.
CTTCTCATCCCTTAATTTGCACACAAGGTTGACTTGTACTGAGCTCCAAGCCAAGAGAATTTTACTCAATTCTACGTCCCCCATAATCTCTATTATTAGGTATCTTTCTAGGTAACTATCACTCACACATTTGACAAATAAGAAAAATGAGTTTGACAATGTCACTGAATTAAATCTATAAACAGGATCTGCCTTGTAGTATAGTAGATCCACTGCCATTTACTGTACTGCAATTAATATCAAACAGAATAAACCAAATAATGTGCTTTTGCAGCACACAAATCTTCAGATCTTCATCCTATTCCATCTTTTACCTTGAAACAACATGTGTTGATTTAGACAAGCTGAGAAACTAGGCTCTTTGCATAGCTTTTTATTAACAGAGTAGACCATGGTGCATAGCAAAAAAGTACCATGAGCACTTATGATTTTAAATACAAATCTTCAGGTTTTATTTTTACAGATGATCAAGGTTGCTTCTTAAGTCTGCAATCCCTAGTGCTCAATTTTCTTCCAAAATAAAACAAAAATATCTTTGCCTTTTAAATTCATTCTGCTGCCTTTTAAATACTCTAGCAATCTTAAAAGAGAAGTCTGTGTTATGTCTTCACAAGACCAGATCTAAAATGGTAAACTTTAAATATTTTTAGGACTTCTCTCTGGCACCAAGACTAATTGACGTAGAATGGCTGGCATCTATGTTGTTAAAATCCTTGCCCTCCGGGGTAGCCACATTTAAATTGCTACCACTCATCATGGTCCTTGGTGCTTGCTAGCTCCTAAATAATGCCTGGGAATATCTGGAAGAAGGTTGTTTGGCCTCGGCCAAAACCACAGAAAAATCTGTTCTGATGGTTTAGCAACATGAAAAACCAAGATGCAGAGTCTGGGAGTATTTCTAGGAAGCGATGGTTCCTGAGAAAGTGGAGCAGACTGCTGCTCTCCTTCCTAGCTCTCCATGCAGTTACAATGCCTCTCAAGCGTGAAAAAGTAAAATCTTCTGTAACTGACAGAAAGTTTTGGTATGCTTGGTACACCCTCCCCAAAAATTAATACAAATTCCTTGCAAGATTGATTGAACTTTTAACTTGCAATACACACTCAGGAAGCAATCTAGGGTAATATTTTTTGCAATGCTTGTTTACTACTTAATGGAAGTGGATTGTTTAGGAAGAGGTTGAAATACTTAATTGTAGAATGTGTGTGGCATTGAGAGCAATGTATGCAACAGATATTACCTTTGTGTCCAGGCGGTGGACAACCTTGCCTGAGTGCTCAATAAAGGTCAAAAAATGAATTAATAAGCTTATCTTTCCAGAAAACAAGCTTCATTCTAGAAGGCATAACATTAGTGTTTACCAGGCTGCCCTGGGGAATCACTAATGATGTACAAAGCTTTCTACCTATAGGTCACTGATTTTAATCCAACCCAGCTCAGCAAAGACTAATTTTTCTTAGGAGTGTCATTGGTTTATGTGTAAGTTGAGTGGGTTTTCCAGCTAGTGAGATATACTTATAAGCATAAACTTCTAATTTGAAGCATGCTTGTCTGATACAATAGATGTTTTAAAAATTTTCCAAGTGGCTTCTACATCAAACTTATAAGTTTTTTGATAGCTAATGATTTTTTCAGAAAGTATCTAATTTAAATGTAATACTTTCAAATGATAGCGTGTCAGCAGCATCTCTGAAGAAACGGTACCATTAATTAATCTCATTTTTTAAAATACCATATTTCTAATTAGAATTGGTTTTGAGAAGGAGGGTTATAAGTGCAAGTCCCAAATTGCAAACTCCCCTCCTTTGGTCTGTACTGTTCGTCTGGGACACTCCAACATGTCTCTAAAATGAACCTACTGGAAAATCCTGTATCAGAAACCCTAATCACTTGACTTGTAGAAACTTACAAGTAGGAAAGAAGCACTCCAGAATATTTTTGGAGACAACACAAATGTTAAGTGGAGATGCTGCCCTGGTGGATGAACTGTTTGGGGGTGTGCCAGTCAGGGGTAGTGTTGGGTGTAGCTGCTATTAAACAATGCTCTACAACATCCTAAAGAGAGTGAGGAAGGCAAGTAGCAGAGCACAGCCCATAGGCTCAGAGTGGCCAGACTTTGGTGTCCTCAGAAAGTGATGGGTGCCTTCTTGTGGGAACCAACATTAAAGGAAAAAGAAGATTAGGAAAGCTGGAAGGTCCTTTGGAGAAACCATATTCAAGCTCAAGAATGGGCCACTCTGATGCTCTGGTAAGCTGGTAGATGTATCAGGAGACTGGCTTGGCTGAACGCGGAACTCCTAACTGAATTCCAGTGTGAAACGAAGTATAAAGGCCAAGTTATTGAGGACAGGGTGCAAATAAGAACACAGAAACATTGCTGAAACAATATAGGCAGAAACACTATGGCTTTGAAACTGGCAAAGAGCATCAAGTAGAGCTTCTGTCACCTCCTACCCCATTGCTGAGGTTTCTTCTGAGCAAGGGGGCTAAATCTGAGCCAGCGTTGTGCCCTGGCAGTGATGGAGGCTAACAGCATCCTGGGCAGTAGCAGAAGGAGTGGAGACAGCTGATAAAGGGAAATTATTAGTCTCTGACCTCAGTAGTCATTAGCCTGTATCCAGAACGATGCAGTCAGGTTTGGCTCCCCAGTATTGGAAAGATATAGATAAGTGGAGGTGAATTCCATGGAGGGCCACCAAGGTTGTGCCTGATGGACCAGAGTTTATTCAGCCTGGGAAAGAGGTAGTTGCAGGGGTACCTAGGAGCACACCAATGCCTATGGGTGGTTTTGGAAGGGATAGAGCCAAACCCTTCACAGAAGGGTATAGTGGGAAAAGGGCATAAACTGAAGCAGAGGAAGTTCCATCTAGGTGTGAGGAAACAAATTGCACTCTGAGGTGAGCCAAGCATTTGAACAGGCTGCTCTGAGAGGCCATGAAGTCTCTAACCTTGGAACCTTTTGAGGCTTGACTGCATAAAGCCCTGAGAAACCCGGTCAGAGCTACCTCTGCTCTGAGCAGGTGCTTGGACTAGAGACATCCTGTAGTCCCTTCATGCCTGAATGATCCTATGATAGTGCTGGTAAAGCTGGCATTAATTTAGCTGCCAGTTGTGGGAGAGTTCAAAGCTTTGATGAGAGAAGTAAACCCCACAGTCCATTTTCTTAATAGTATAACAGAATTTTGATGCATTTGGCACATGATTTTTTGTAGTTCTAAGCAAAAATCTAGCCTGCTAAACGTGGGCTGGACAGTGTACAAAAGTGGTGATGAATCACTCTTGGTCCTTAGTTTGAACAAAAAATAATATTTGTCACTAGCTATTATTACCAGTTCACATGGAACAAGCTCCACCTTGTATGTAGTTCAATAAACTCTGCTGAGAAATCTGAGAGCTGAATGGGCAGGATGCAAAAAGAGAAGACCACAGTCTCCAAACAAGTTCATTTGGCACTTATTATTGAGACAGTATGAGAAATGTGCTCAGCCAGTGCTGGTGATGTACCTGTCCTGTGGTTTAACAGAACACTTTGGTCTTTGGGGCTGTCAATTTCTTAAGGACTAAATTTACTTAGAAAAATAGCTGACAGATGAATTTAGAGAGCATTTTGTTGCTCCAGCCCTGGAGCGGGATCCAAGGGACCTCGGTTCTATTCCCATGTCTGTCACAGGCTTCCTGGACCATCATCTTACATCTTTGTTTCTCAGTTTCCCCTTGGGCATAATATGGATAATACCCACTTTACAGGGCTTAATTCATTAATGTCTGTAAGGTGCCTTGAGATCTGTGTGCACAAGGCACATTAGCACTGCAAAGCATTTATATATTATTTTATTATTTAAGACATCTGGGACCATTTCCACTGATGTTCTGTATCCATTTTGCACTGCTTTGGTGTTGCAAAGCAGCCATATTCCTCTTTAACAGGCCAGTGAGGCTGAGTTTATGGCTGAATTAAAATACCAGCCATCAAAAGCATCTGAAGGCTGCTATCAAATATGGTTCTTGTCTTTCTATCCATTTGCTGAAAGGATGACTACTGATTTTTCTCTTCAGAGGGTGGGATCTGTGCAGAATTTTACTTGTTTAATGATAGGCATTATTCCAATAGTGGATGACTATTTTGGCAAAGTGAAAGATAGGAATGACATTGGTGCAAATATATAGGTGCATATGCTAGGAAACTGTAATGTGGACAAGAATGTGACGTCTGGCAAACTGAGGTTGGCCTGAAAAAACAGTGGGAACATACTGGGCCAAACCCTGGTATGTTCAATGCACCGTTACTCAATCTGTTTCTCCTTTTTCATTTGAATTTTGGACATTTTCTACACTGCTTTCATAAATATGGTCACAGAAACTTCTTAAATAAACTAGTACACAGCAGTTGACTTTTCAGTAGAATAGCAGTTGTGCACCATGGGGATTATTCTCATGAAAACAGTAAATACTAGCTCAACTTTATACATGTTTATTCACACACACAAACACCCATGTGTGTACACATTTATGTGTTCAGCATGAGATACAAAAGGAGAGACCTAAATATCAATTAGCTACTCCTAGGTCCTCTGAATGATAAAATTGTCCTTCATTTATTTAAAGAGACAATAAAAAGGAATGGTTTAGCAGGGGTTTTACCCTTTTGTGGGACACATGGAATGAAGCCCAAGTCACAGCACATTCTTGATATTGATCTCTCAGTGAGAGAGTTAATTTGTCAATGACTGTAATTTGCCAAGCTTTATGAATCCATTCTTCTTCCTTTGGAGGAATATTTCTCTTCTAGATCTGTGCTATTACTTTTTTTTTTAATGCAGTAAAGATAAAAAATGACATACATCTCTGAAGTCTTTCATATACATAGAAACAAGTGTGGGGCTGGTAAAAGAACATGGGACTGAAAGGCACAGTGGCAGTCCTCTGTCTATCTCCTTGCTTTTAAGGGCACAGCACCACCTGCCTTGGAAACCCATAAAAATTTTGCCCCCACTCCTTCTATAAGAAGGCAACTCCAAAAGCTCAGTACTCAGAGGGATGGGAGATATCTTTCAATTACTCCCCAAGTTAAATCATGTACGAATTACACCCATGTTAGACTTCCTAACCCTGTGCTTTTCCTTGGGTGAATTCCAAAGAGATAAGATAGCAGGTCTGGGGGTCCAAGTTTCCAGGAACAACACATGGCCGGGTGCTGCTGGCAGAAGTGACATGTGACCACAGTTTGTCTCCTTTCTCCTTCTCATTCCCCTGACTATTCTATTAGCCTTTTCCTAGACTTTTTTTTCCCATCTGAATTCATCTTTCCTGAATAAGCAGAGCCACACACAGTATTCCAGGTGAAATGTGAATTGTGTGTGATGACTTTAATATTTTCCTATATTTGATGGATATACCTTTCCTGGTATTTATCCAATTCCCAAATGCTGGAAGTCAAGCAGGTGAGGAAGAAGACAAGCTTGGTTGAACAGGAATCTTCTCTTGCAATTAAGGCAAAAAAAGGAAGGTGTATGTCCAGTAGAAGCAAGGTCGGGGGAGAGTACAGAGATGCTGCTTGCCACAGCAGGCAGAAAATTCATGCAGCCAAAGCTCGACTGGAGTTGAAGCTGCCAGGATATACTGACTGATGGCAAAGGCAGTGTAAAAATAACATCAGCCCATTACAGGATGAGGATGGTCACCTCACAAACAGGGAGAGACACAAGGCAGAGGTGTTTAAAGCCTCTGCCTCTTTGCCTCTGTCTTCAACATGGATGACAGACCAAGGGGGTCCCAGTGCCCTGAGCTGGAGGACCATGGCTGGGATAATGGCCAACTCCCAGTCGACCCTGATATTGTGTGGGATCTGCTGCTCCAGCTGGATTCCTACGTATCTATGGGGCCTGATAAGATTCATGCAAGAATCTTCAAAGATTGGCTGATGTCGTTGCAAAACTTCTCTCAATGATTTTTGAGCAGTCTTGAGAATCTGGAGGGGTCCCATCTGAAAGCTGGAGAACATCCCAGTTTTCAAGAAGAGCAAGAAGAAGATCACAGAAATCACAGACCTGTCAGTCTCACTTCAGTGCCTGGTAAAGTTATGGAAAAGATTATTCTGGGAGGTATAGGAAAACACCTGAAAGCCAACAGGGTCACTGGTCACAGGTAGCATGGCTTCATGAGGGGAAAGTCCTGCTTATCAAACCTGATTTCCTTTCGTGATAAGGTAACCCACCTTGTTCAAGGAAGCCAACTGATGTAATCTTTCTGGATTTCAGATAACTCACCTTGTTCAAGGGAAGCCAACTGATGTAATCTTTCTGGATTTCAGTAAAGCTTTCGATAATGCCTCTCGCAGGATCCTCCTGGACAAAATGTCCAGCACACAGCTGGATTAGCACATCAGGGAGTGGGTGAGCAGGTCAGACACAAAGAGTTACGGTGAATGGGGTGACATCAGACTGGGGATCTGTCACTGGTGGGATTCCACGGGGCCCCATTCTCACCCCTGTGCTCTTCAACATCTTCATAAATTATTTGGACACAGGACTGGCAGGGACACAGCAAGTTTGTAGACTATACAAAACTGAGAGGAGCTATTGACTCCTTCAAAGGCAGGAAGGCCCTGCAGAGAGACATTGACAAATCAGAGGACTGGCCAATCACCAACTGCCCAGTTGAACATGAAGTTCAACAAAGGAAAGCGCTGGATCCTGCACCTGGGATGAGACAACCCTGGATGTACAGAGAGACCAGGGAATGAGATGCTGGAAAGCAGTGTCACAGAAAGGGACCTGGGGGTCCTGGTTGATGGCAAGCTGAATATGAGTCAGCAGTGCCCTGGTAGCCAGGAGGGCCAGCCATGTCCTGGGGTGCATCAGGCACAGCATCGCCAGCCAGACAAGGGAGGGGATTGTCCTGCTCTGCTCTGCACTGGGGCGGCCTCACCTCGAGTGCTGGGGGCAGTTTTGGGCACCACAGTATAAGAAAGATAAAAAAGATATTAAGCTGTTGCAGAGGATTCAAAGGAGGGCAAGAAAATGGTGAAGGGCCTTGAGGGGAAGCCGTGTGAGGAGTGGTTGAGTCCACTTGGTCTGTTCAGCCTGGAGAAAAGGAGACTGAAGGGAGACCTCATTGCAATAACAACTTCCTCGTGAGGGGAAGAAAAGCAGCAGCCACTGATCTCTTTTCTCTGGTGACCAGAGACAGGACCTGAGGGAATGGTCTGAAGTTGTGTCGGGGAAGTTTAGGTTGGATATTAGGAAAAGGT
>NW_008237609.1:820720-833629 GCF_000691975.1 Corvus brachyrhynchos
AAGCATTTGGACAATGCTCTCAGGCACATGGTGTGACTCTTGGGAATGGTGCTGTGCAGGGCTAAGGGTTGGACTTGATGATCCTTGTGCGTCCCTTCCAACTCAGCTTACTCTGTGATTCTGTGATGTGCTCTAGGAGCTGGCTTTTTGCAGCTAAAACACACAGGCACACATAAGTATTCTGAGACTGACTGACACAGCCTGTTCTTTCTCCTCTGTCATTTCTAATTTGTAAGCTCCCAGCTCAGAATCCAAGTTCTTGTTACTAGCTCTTAGTTGTGTGACCTTCCATTTTTTACAGTAATCCATTTCAGCCCATTTCTTGTATTCCAGCAGTGAAGGTCACCCTGTCCCTCCTGTAGGATATTTCAATCTAATAAAAATCAGCCTGATTTTATCGTATGGCAAGAGCAGAGATGTTGAGCCATGTGGGAAAGCTGAGCTCCAAAAAATTCCTGCTCAGAAACATGAGACTGAGTCTTGGCTCTACAACTCAGAGGGGACAAGAATGACTACAGCTATACCCAGTGATCCAAACAACCACAGTGTTCTACTAGGTTCCTAAAGAAGCTCATAACGGGGCTGTAGTCACTGCAGTTTGAACAGCTAGGTACTCTAAATTTGCAGAAATTATCTCCACCCTGTGTTTTGACTAAAACACGGTTATTTTTTCAGTTATTAAAATTGGTGAGTAAACACTTGCATAGAAAGTGTTCCCCTAAGCCAACAATAAGAAAGATCATGAAGCAGCATTTAAAGTTATATTGGAAACATAATTTCTGATGACCAAATCATTAAAAAGATTAGACTTGTCCCAGGTTGGGCTCAATCCAGCCAGGGAATAATCTCTTTGGCTGTAAAACCAAATAGATTCCAGCCATGTAATATGGTCACAAATTCTCATCTGGTGTGTACCTAAGTAGTTTTTACATGGATAGCATTCTCAGGCAGCACTCAGCGATGCAAAAAGTAGTTATGGATTGACTTATCTATGCAACTGAATCTCTCAACACTATTTTTAAACTATATTTGAATATGATCATATAGGTAAGTATTACTGAATTTTAGTTGTTTTATTTTCTGACTGGATTGGTCCCTTTTGATCTTGTTACAGAATTGTAGATTCAATTTTAGTATCTTTAGTTCTGGCAGCTGCTTTTAGTTTCACTCCAAGCACTTCGTTTTCTTTTATTTCCAAAGGTCCTGAAAATGCTAATCTTTAAAAGTACCTGCAATTCATATGTCTGTTGTCATGTCTGTAAAAACTGAGATAAACTTCAACCCTGATATGCTGGTCTACATTTATTTATATTTTCAAAGGTAGGTATTTGTAAAGAAAGGGTCCAAAATTCTACATTATTAAAACCTTACAGTAACTAGAATATTTTTCAGACCTTTGAATGAAGATGAAGGGTTTTGATAGCTGTACATTGTTTATTTATGTTATGAGAAGCAACAATCTAATCTCATCTCACAGCTTCCATAACAAAAAAGGCTGAACTGTAGAGTGGTCAAAAGGCAAATGTGTCTGACTTTGACTAGTGAGTCAGCTCTTGTCTTGATGTAGACTGTCAGTGTGGAAAGAACAGAGATACTTGCCAACCACAATAATTAGGCACAAACTTCAGAGTCACACATCAGCACTGGCTCTCATTCCCTGAAGCCCACATATTACTGGGTTTATAGTGAAGAAATTTTAGATGACTGGTGATCTCATAAAATACAGCTTTATTTTTCAATATATTATTCAAAGAAATCCATGGAACTTTCTTTACTATTATAGTAGTATAGAAAGTATAATATCTATATTTTTATATGTATTATATATATATTTCTATACTATATAATAGTATAGCACCACAATTAGAAGCGCTGTTTTGTGACATGGTATCGATGTTTAGCTGACATCAAGTAACTCTATCCCTTTCCTGAAAGTGCATATTGATAAGGACAATAAACAGACATGAGACTTGGTCCCTTCCTCCAAGTAATGATTTAGCAGTTACACAGTGTTTGAGACAACATCCTTTTACAAAACAAGAGTGTATCAGGTGGTAGCACTCGAATCTGCCTGTTTGTGCATTAGGGTATGATAGACTGCAGTAATGTAATCACATACAGGAACATTATTTATTTGGTAACCATACTGTGACTGTAATGCTGCTAATCACCAGCAAATTGAGGATCAAGTCAGAAATAATGCCAGTTTTAGGGGCAGAGCTGATGATACCACTGTGTGCTTTGGTTCATACCAAAATTCGTGTGCTTTGGTTCATACCTTTCAGAACTTGCATGCATGGTGCAGTTTTTCACTGAGGTGTGATGATGCTCTGTTGGAACCACAGCACAGTTGGTGTTACACTGTCATCCAAATCAGATTTGCAGTGTTTTGTGCAGTTGCCACAGCCGAACTGGACTATATACCCCATGCGAATACCAATTGCTTCCTAGCATGAACACAAAAAATAAAGCGGACGCTTGAGGCTGAAGTTTTAAAATGGGTAGATGCACTTACAGTAATTTTCAAATTCACTGAATTTGCAGCAGTTAATATCTTTTCACCTCCACATCTGAGAGGCAGAGGTTTTCTTGAACTCCATTTACAAAACCTACCTACTCCCTAGCATATAATCGATATTCAGGGTGATTCTTACTAAGATTCAGTTCTCCTACTCTTACCTGGATTTTATTCTTGTAGATAGTAAAAGAAAGTAACTAAAACCAACAAAGAAACAAACAGACAAAACCCTCAGACCTCTCCTCCAGAAGTCCTCAACAGCCTTCAGAGATTTAGGACCAGGATCAGATGCCCACACATGGGTGTGCATTTACATGAGCTATCCCAGGGTTTACCTGAGAACTTGGACTCAAGCAGTTGTGGCAGAAGGATATGGGTTTCCTATAGGTTCTGTGTGATTTCTGTCACCTTATGTCAATGTTCAGCATGCCAAGGACACCTCAAAAAGACACCCATGAGTGAGCAGCTAAGCCATACCTGTGGTGTCCACAAGGTATAGTGTCTAGGCTGCCATCAACTCAAAGGTGGCTTATGACGAGATTCATGCCTAAAATTAGGTTTATACTGTTGTATCAGATGCTGTGAGGGATTTCATCTAATTCTGGTTGCTGCCCTGGGAGGCTACAGGTCTCCCAAAAGTTGTGTGTCATATCTAGCAGCCCTGTGAGGGTATCTCTGTTCATGAGAACCTCTGAAATGGCCACAAGTGCCTTTCTTTAGGTAACTGAATTTCACCTAGCATGTCTATTTTAGAGTAAACCAAATAGCTCTTCAGTTTCTTTAGGGTACCCCTATACTGATTATACAGAAAACTCATCTCGTCCATTTAAGACATCCTCGGAATGCACACAAAGCTAGCAGATGTGAAATGGCACCCAAGGGAAAAGAGCACCTCTGGAAGAGCATCTCGTTCTTCCAACACGGAGACAATTCAAATGGTGCTGGATATTGATATGTAGACTGAGTTGAATCAAGCTCCTCACTTAGGAGGAGAACCTAAACATAGACACTGACATATGGACGATCTGACTCCAACTGAATCCTACCCTGCAAGCAATATTTAGGTGCTTGAACATGAGACTGCTGTCACATGAGGTAGCCTGGGTTTTCTGCTTAGTCTCCAACTGTAAATCCAGCTTGGGCTTTCCAAAAAAATTTTATCATACCTATCATGTCTGTAAGCTTTCTAAGTGGCATCTCAGTTGAGTCTTGGTGCCTACCTCGAATGACTAAAACGTGTTGGACCCTTGCTGTTAAATCTTTTTTCCTTTAGTCTACAAAAATCACCACCTTTTCCCTTAATCTTACTTTTGGCCTCTTCGAGTCCCTGACCCTTCTTAAACGCAAGCTGAAATTAAATTATACACTTAAGTTTCACCAATATTTTCACCTTTTAGGCACCAGTCTTAGACATGTATGTCTGAACCCCTACAACGCAGCTAGAAAGGAAAATACAAAACGAAACATCCCCCAGACCCTTTTAAAAGAACAGAGAATCTGCACAGAAAATAAAAAATCTTTATTCCTCAAACTACTGGCTCTCTCTGCAGAAAGAAGTGAAGAAATCTTTTCCTCCCCCTGTGATTTTGACATGCAATCTTGATAAAGAAGGAGATGGCTTTTAAGGAAATGAGCCAGGGTATCCTTGTCCTCTTTCCACTTAAAATCTCAGGCAAAATATTCCACTTTTATATGCAAAAATCTCTTCCATTCACTGAGAAAAGGCATAAGCATTTATTCTTACCAGCTAACTCCCTGCAAAAAACCAATCTGCAAAGATATCTGAAAAATATCCCTTAATTGATAAAAAAAAAAAAAGAGTAAATTGTAAAGATGGAGACATTTAAGATAGTGTATTAAGGATGTCATCATTTTAGAGGTTCATAACTTAACCATAAAAATTTGCTCCAGGCTGAAACTTGGCATGGAAGGCTGCCATATTTGTAAGTAGGTTATTTCATTTCAGGCTTCATTACTAATGCACTAATGCAATGTGAGCTGTTATATTTATTAACTTGCATTGATTTTTTTTCTTAGAAAAGGACAAAAGTATTCCTTTCCTGAACAGGTGGAAGAGAGATATACCAGGCTGGAATTGAATTTGCCTTCCCATGTGCCAGCATAAAAAGGAGGAAATAAGAGTCAAAGATTTATTTCTTTCTTACAGAAATATAGGAAAAGCCAGCAAATGCTTGTTTTCCAGCCTGGTTATGGGATATTGTAAATGCATAATAACCTTTTTTCCTTTGTATTATTGATAAATTTAGAGCTCTGATGACAGAACTATCTGCATAAAAATCTCCTGAACTGACGGAAACGTTGTTTTCAAATGGATTTTGGCTCAAACCCTGTTTTCAAGTGGTGTGAGATAACAGGATCTACTATCAGTTTCTGCAAGATTTTTTATATTTGGAAAAATAAAAAAATATTTTTGAGAGGGTACCAAAATGAGTATGAGGGGGTAGGGGCTTCTAATGATTTTAATGTGGTATTTAAGTCCTTAAAAATCTCAGTTTTGGATGATTTACTGGGCAATATTGAAACACATTATCTACAGCAGATTTCCAAGGAAGGAAAAGAGAATACAGAAACAGATTTCCTGAGACTCATGTAGAGTTCTCTAAACACTCAATCCCCTTCCAACATGCAGGCCAACTGCCTCTCCTAAAGATTTGTCTAGTGTGGAAACCTTGCCAGAGTGTAATTTTGGTGAAATTTCTGTCACTGCTCCCTGTCATGAATATTTATTTACTTCCCAATGGAAATCATTGCTCATATGAAAGGGAGTTAACGGTTCTTAATAGCCCTTTCTGATTTGATTGATGTTTTTGTCACTTCCTCCAGTAAATAGGTTTCTATTAGCATACCAAATATGCTTTCCGTCCTCTCGCTTCTGCAGGCACTTACCTGACCACTTACTTAAGATTTAAATATCCCTCCTAGGGGTTTTCTGTCAGTTCAGGGACTGTTTTTCTGTGCAAGTGGGTGAAGGACTTTCTGCATCGAGCTTTGGTACCTTACTCAGCAACCACATTGGATCTTTTCAGACTGGCAGTTTGGAGGAGTTCTGTAAAAACAATAGAAATTTGTCCATACCTTATACTAAGGACTTGTGAAAAGGGCAACACTAGCAGGAGAACAATGTACAGAGATATTTAATCATATATTTATATTTCAATTCTTTAAATTTATAATGGGAGGATGTTTCATAGGTAGAACAGAGGCTGGAATAGGTTTTTTTCATGGAAATACACCCCAAAGTAATGTATCATTTATATGCCATATGCTAACTTCGAAAAAGGAGTGTTCAGAGCTAGCAATTTAGCATTGCTGCTAAGGAATAAACTCTTTCCATTATTAACCACTCTTCTCAGGGATGAAGTGTCCTAGTTCCAAAACAAATGCCTCAATGTTGCTCAAGTGTTCTTAATACTGCAAATAATGTAAATTTTGTGTATCATACATAATAGCTCTTGTGTTGGGTTACATCCAACAGTTGGCATAATGGACATTTTGGTCTTTTTCCTGTGCAACACTCATTTACACGAACGACCCAAATATATAAATTGTTGCTTATGTGTTAAGCAGAGAGAATTTCTGGATGCCCTGAACAAACCAAAGTGAAAGCCTTGCCTTTTTTATTAGTGTGAGTAGTTTGAGGGGGAGGGAAGACTTACATCAACAAGTGTTTTAAGTGCAATTGCCTACTAGTTCATATAAATATTACTATTATGCTGTAAATCCTTGTTCTTGTGAAGATAAAAGAACAGAGGAAAATAATTTATGGAAACATAAAATAGGATCTATGATTGTAAGAAGCACTAATTTCTGGATTGTCCTTATTGCTTAGTAATTTTCTGCCTCAGAAATTCATTTCTTGATTGCAAGCAGATGCCTGTTTTTTCCGTGTGAGGAACACAGAGGGCAAGGCGCAAGATTAAAAAAAATCTATTGCCTTTTGAAGGGCTCTGGTGGAAAGCAGGTGTTTAAATCCTAGGGAAGGAGGCACAAGACCACTATCAAGTGGTTGAAAGTTTATGTGTACATACTACTTAAGTCATCTAGGCACCCTTGCTTCCAAGGGCCAAAGGTACCACCTTGCCTGAACTGAGATCTCTGTTCATAATTTAGGGATTCACAATTAACATTTCCAGGTTTGTCTTCACCAAATCCCTCATAATTCATAGCACTTCTTTGTGTAAACTAGCCTTAATCTAAAGGAATAGCTGGGAAAATGTAATGGAATACTTTATTAGCAATGGAAATCCAGATTCACTGCAGTACAGCTAGTGTAAGGAGAAAAAACGCTGTGTGCAGTTCCATTTTTTCCTGGAAATGGCAAAAGTGTTTTTAATTTTTACCAGCAATTTTAAACTACCGTGATTTATTTGGTATTACAGGGGAAGCAAATGTGAATTTCATGTAAGAGAATGATAAATGAGCATCAGTCTTGAAAATTGTGTGGATGCTACTGTGATTAACATACTGTTAGCCCCCACTCTAAATTAGACTGTATCAACTACTTCTCTCTAAGATAATTCCTTGTGAAGGGTGTACATTAAATGGTCCTTGGCACTTGGCCTTGGAGCAAAATATTGGTTCCTGACCCAATATTATGTAGTGGGATGGATATTGTTTCATTCCTCATTTTAGGACCAATGTTTGGATTAACCCCTTTTTGATTTTCTATTCTATATTAAGGATGGGTTTACCGCAGCTAAGGAGGAGACGTAGTCAGCAACTTGCACTGCCTGATCTCATACTTCTAGTTACAGTTGTGAACAGCAGTGCACACAATCTTGATCAGATAAACAGGGAAATTTTTATGAAATAAACTCTTCTCAGACAGGCAAAGACCTTCAGTTTTCTATTTAGGAATTCTGCATTTATTTGAGACACAAAGGGGCTTTAAAACTGCTATTAATATAGTACTTGCTCTGTTAGACTCAGATAAACAGGATTACCAAATTGCCCAAGTTAACTTGGGCAACTGGGTATGGCCAGCAGCAGTTACTGGCAATTTTCATGGCTTCCTAAACTCACATTGACCTGAAATGCTACATTTGCTAAATCAAAAGCCTAGGTAAGAATTTAATACTTTTTGTTCAATTATGAAAATTTTAAAAATCTCAAACATCTATCATGTTCCCTCAGCAGAAGGAGAAACAATCTTTGGTAATTTACTGCTATGTTTAATTTTAGTGCAGTAGGATTTTGTTGGGCTAATATAAAACCAGAAAACACCACATAGTCCTTCACTGTACCAGTGCTACAGCAGCAATTTTCTGCATTTTAGCTGTTTTCCAGAGGAAAAACTAGCAGGCAGTACTTAAGGTAAAATATAGTCCTATCATTTTTACATAAAATATTGATAAGGAATAAACACTTAGTATCCCTAGTGTGAATTCACTGGACTTCACGAAACCCTAATATATGGATTAAGAAATGTTAACATAATCCTTTTATGGGAACTAAAATCAATTACATGTCAGCTTTGTAGTATTATAAATGTATTTAGTCAGCATAGAATTTTTCCAGCAGCGCTCGTTGCAGATTGAAATTGACTAACCAGATGTTAAATATTAAATAGAACTAATCAAAGTATGGTTCAAGAGATTTTAAAAACAATGATCAAAGAGAGCTATTTATTACCTGATTCATGTTTCTATTCAAACACTGCTCCTATGATGTTATATCTACCTGAATTTAGTTTGCTGCAAGCTCTTAATTTTTTTCAGTTAACATGAATGAAAAATATAATTCAATAAAGGTATGTTAATGTAGTTCCATAGGCAGAAAGGCACAAAGCTCAGGGAATTATGAGCAAAATTTGCTAGAACAAAGTGTATGTTGGGAAAAAAATGAACATTAGATCTGATCTGAAGATGACCAAATTTAGAGATATTCTTTCCACCAATTATACACATTATGGGCCATTATGTAAAAAAAAAAGTTTTATATTTCTTGCATAATAAATTTCATGCATAACTTAAACAATATTGTAACAATAGCAAGAATAGCTTCTGACTCTGGTGGGAAAGCAGGAGGGGCCCAGTCACTGCAAAAGAAATCATGGGTTATTCTTAATTGCAGAATTGTTTTAACATAGACTGTGTAAGTCTGGGCTCCTAAATCCACAAGAAGTCACATAACCAGCCTTTTTGTTTTCAAGGGGGCTGACCACTTTCCAGTCTCACTGAATCCAAGAGAAGTTCAGGTGAGGAGCTGGCTGCTCCTTTACCTTGCACTTCACAAGGATGAAGGAGCTCTCCATGAAGCTGAAGAACAAAATGGATCAAAGGAAATGTTCTTTTATACAAGGCATAATCGATATGTGAAACAAATTATCTTAAGAGTAGGCAGGAGCCAAGGACCTAGTATTTGTTGAAAGGATATAACTTAAAAGCATAGTTGCCCAAAATGGCTATATGCACTGTTGCATTTGATAAAATAATTTCACAGTGTCTGTCCCTATCCATTTTATAGTTTAAAGACATACAAGTCATCAGAGATGGTGGAAAAACTTCTTTTCCAGAGGAAATTTTGTCGCTTTCTCTCAGTGAGTTTATGTCTTGATTTAACCAGTGGCAGATGTTATCAAAGGCAGATGACTCAAGCGGATGGAATATTGCGCTGATTGTTTGTGGCTTCTCCTGCACTGTAGTGATTTCCTCACATCATCACAAACACCACATCAGGAAAAATCACAGCAAATATCAAACAATTATCTGTGATTTTTTGTTCTTGGTGCCTCTGTCCCTCCTGAGACACATCCGTGAGGGATGTGGCACAGAGCACAGACCTCCAGGTCCACAGCCAAAGGCGCTTTGTGTTGCTGAGTGAAGGAAAATGACTCACAGATCCCTAAAGTCTCTCTCTTCCTTCTTTTGTATTACAGAGAGCCAGCTGGGCACTTAAATTGAGGAATCTATAGCTCTGCCAGCAGCTGAGGGATAGATGCAGATCCCAGACCACAGCAAAGGCTCCAGCCTTTGGATGTGAAGGTCAAAAAGACCTGGATCACCTAGATCCTTGTGGTGGGGCTGCAGTGTAGGAAGTCTGTCAGGATGCACCTTTGGGCTTCTAGTCAGTAAAGTTTGGTTTATTTAAAATAGATAATCCCCCACCAAAGAAATCTCTCCTTAGTAAGTATATTCAGTGGCACCATTTAAAGTAAAAGAAATAAATGTCACTCTCCATATTATGTCTTTCTGGGTTGATTCTTAGTTTCCTCTGTCATGTCTTTCCAGAGTGGCAAAATTATTTTCCTCATAAAGCTGCAGACTCCACGCCACCCGTCTGGTCATGAAAAATATCCTGCTTTCTGTCACCCCTAAAGCTTGGATGTGTTTTCCCTCATGCTCCCCACTGCAACCAGCTCCTTTGCTCCTTCAGTTGCCTCCCAGCCCACTCTGCATATATCTTTGTCTTCCTACCTTTAACTATTTCAAAACTTCCCCTGGAAAGAAATCTCATTCTCAGGAAAGATGTAGTCCTCTCTTTCCAGAAGGTTGTCCTCTGCCAGCGTGGAGATGACAGAAAAAAATGAATAGGCAGACTTCCTTTCTAATGCTTAGGCACAACATTTGTAACAGTATAAAATAAAAAGAAATACACACACATACATAGATATTATTTGTATATGTATTTGCTTATACGTATACATACACATATATAAATAATGTAGACACACATAAATATATATGTTTAAGCACACACAAATTAAGAAGAGACAAAGCAAATGAAACACTGTACCTTTTGTCACAAAGATACATTTTTCATCCAACACTTAGGAGTTATGATGGTAACCAAAAAGCAAAATTGGTGTCCAGTGGTCCTTAGACAAATGGGAAAATTTGTGGAAGCTGTATGAAGTCAAATACAGTTTTCATGAATAAAAAATTTTCTCTAATCTTATTCTGAAAAATTCCCAAATCCCTTTGCTGAATTTCTGCTTCTCTCTGACAAACATGCTATAGCTGGGGAGAGGTGTAGAAGATTACAACTTCATAATTCAGCCTTGCCAAAGTTTAGAGCAGCTGGAAACAGTGCTGTATTCATGTAAAGTGCTAAGTATCCTTAATTCTAGGTGACAGTACTTTTGCCAGCAATATAGCAATTATTTGGCTACCCTTGCACTGAAAAGCATTTAGATTTTTCAGTCTTCATGATCAGCCAGAAAATACCACATCTTCTGCATAAAGTATCATTTTAGATCAATTTTTATGTTTAAGCAGAACAAAAATGGGGTTTTTTGTGTGCTATTCTCTCTCATGGTTTAAAAGTAATATTAAATAATGGACTTTTTTTCCCAAATATTGTGGTAAACCTACTTAATCAAACCTGGGTAGTCCTTGGGAAGTAAAAAGCAAACTAACCACTATTCATAAAAGCTACAAAATGGTTTGCTTTTATTACTCTTGTACAAAAAGGCCCCAAAGCCTCAGAGCTATGATTCTCCAAATCACTGCTTTCTAAGCTTGACTGATTGATTTAAAAGCTTGCAAGAGATTTATAATGATTCACTGTGTAAGCCACTGATTTTATATTTAAGTCAGAAGACTGCTTTTAAATGACAGAAAACTTTGGACCTAACATTGGACTCAGCAGGTGATCCACTGTTTGCTCAGAATTAAAATGGCAGCATTTTGCTGGCACAAGTGTTTGAAGTGGGGTTTTGAAGCACAGGCAGAATGCAATTTATCTAAGATTATTGCAGAGAGCATTGAAATCTATGCCAGAATTTTCAAAGCTCCCCCTCTCTGTGTTTAATGTGGTGGGTATGCAAATAGCTGGATGATCAGTATTTTTTTCACAGGTATTCTCAAAGATAATTTTAAGCACCTGTCTTTTGAGATTCTGTACAGATGGCCAGAATTTGAAACAAGATTAATTACTCTAGTAATTTTGTGTTGGTCTAGAAGCAGAATTATTTTCACAGGCTGATTGATTGTAGGATAAAGAAACAAAAGGAGACTGTGCTGTACAGTGGAAGTAACAAATCATGTATATTCTAGTACTCACAAGTAGTGAAAACAGAAAAGGGAATAGAGGAGGAAGGAATGAGGGAAGAGAGGTTATTGCTCCTTCTCTTCTAAGGCTTCATCAAGGACACAGTGACTGACCTTGACTGTTCTGTAGGGTGAGATTGGTTAGACAAGACAGCAAATTTGGTGAGGTCAGTGCAGTTTTTAGCCACAAGGAATAGCAAACTTGCTAGGGATACCTTGTCAAAAACACTTCTCCTGTGTGGTAGGGCAAGCTAATGTGCTAGTTGGCCTGCATTTTGGGAGACTCAGGCTTGCACCTCAGGTGTTCCCAATCTTGATCAAGATGACAAGCAAGTATTTGATGTCAATACCCAGATCAAAGGATTTACCAGCAGTAACCTCTATTGACTATCCACCTGAAATGTCTATATTTGTGAAAATGAACACTGGCATTGTTGCCAGCCTGGTGTGAAAAGACAATTTGAACCACACTAATATAATAAAGCTGGCACCAAAACCACAAAATTATTTCTGCAGGATATCCTGCCTATTCTTCCCCTTTGCTCTTCAGGCAGTGAGCTTGCCTCTGAGGTCCCTGTGTCTGAAATTCTGGATCAAGTGAGTTGCTCCCAGAACCTCTCTGTCTGGGGACACTGTCACAGGCATTTTCTTGATATTTCTTTCTTCAAGATATGTATATACAAGGTAGCAACTGTCTTCCAGATTTAGGGCTGTAAGTGCAGGACAGAAAGCTAAGCTATACACTAAGTTTCAAAAGAAGATTAAAATATTTTCAAGAAACTTTCTGCCAAAAGTATCCTGATTTATGAGTAATTAGTTGATAAGGCCTTCCTCAGATTACAAAATTCTAGAGATTCGAGCTTCTTGAGATGCACATGTGTACATGGTGCCCCACACCTGACTGTCTCTGTATAGAGTAGCATTTAAAAATTTTTCTAAAAACAGCAAAACACGAAAATCCCTGTTATATTGTTCCCAACTCAACAGGTCACACAAACTTGGGAATGATAATATAGTGGTACAGATGCATGTTGTACCCAAAAATATGTCCCTTGGTAAATGCGACAAATAGAAAAATACTGTTTTATTGCTTTACATATCAAGGTACTACTTATTTTCTATTTTCCTACCACAAATGTTGAGGATCAGGGTCTTTGTTTTGATTTCTTTTATCACATAAGCTTATTGCAAGACAGTAGGTCAGGTTGCTTCTCTGTAGCCTAAGAGGTAGACACTGACACACTATTAACAGCTGTGGAATAGAAGGGCCTGGTTGTGATTCCTTCCTTGTGCATGAAAGACTGAAAATGAGTCTTTAATCAAAATTTGTGAAAAAAGTGATAACAGCAAGTACCAGAGTTCTGGACCAAGCCATAGCTG
>NW_008237609.1:834002-858609 GCF_000691975.1 Corvus brachyrhynchos
GACTTCTCTGCTATCAGTTCCTTGTATTTAATTCCTCAGCAGATGGCAAAATCCTACCAATAGCCACCTATATTTTCTTGACTACTCTTTCGTGCTGGCTTAACATTTTACAGAATGTTTTTCCAGCTGTTTGTTTCTGTAACCCAACCCTTAAAGCAGCACAGAAAGATTTTGTCTTACGGCCATTTTGAGACTTGGTGTCACTGGTATCACATTCTAACCTGGTATTTTTAAGCTGGTACTTTCCAGCTTGTAAGTAAATGATATATGTTTAGTTCTTAGTTTTCCTTACTCTGAGAATCTGGTGTAACTGCACACACTATTAATCTCTCTACAAATTGGCTGCAATATCTTTTCCTTTGGAAGGCAGATTTTAGTCATTTTATCTCTTTTTAGCCCAGGGAGTGATATTTTATATTTGAAAACTTTGAAGGTGAAAAATGAAAGCCTAGATTAAATACTCTTGGAAAATCTGAAGAGAGTTGAATTTTTTTTTTCTAAATTCAAAAGCTTTTCATTTTCAGAAATTTTTATGAAATGTATTTTCTGAAATGTTTATGAAATGTCTGCTGCTGCCTGTACCCCTGCACCCCAAAAATGAGTAGATGCTAAGACTTGTTAATTCTATATTATATATATTTATTTGGAAAAAACCCAAACCACCAGGAAAATTATCTAAATTAACTGGTTTATGTTGATGGTTTTCCCTTTTCCTTGTTTAATGTTGCATGTCTGATAGAAGAGATGTTTGAAACAACAATTCAGGACCTGTCATAGTTTCAATCCACTTTTTAATTTTTTTTGTTTTAATTAGAGATAGGAAGCCAGTCTTCTTATGTGTTTGATGTAATTCTACAGTCACGTCCCAGCCCTCAGTGGTTTGTGAACACTATGGCAATACAAACAATACAAAGCATTTGTTTTTAATTATAATTCAAGATTCAGGTTGCAAATGATTTGCATTATAGCTCTTAGCATAGGCTAGATTTACAGCAAACACATTAAAATAATTAGCATTATTCTTAAATATGAGTCAGTAAAATTGAAAGTGACAGATACTGAGCTGATGAAGGTAATAAAAAAACCTTAATCTAGTTGAGAGTGACTGAGCAATAAAAAATACACCTTTGCAGAGAGAAAATGTTTCATGCCAGTAAGACTTCAGACAAACTGTCCTGGGCATATTCAGCTGGGGCAGAGACTGCCACTCCTGCACATGCCCAGGTTAAGTCCAGGCTCAGCCTGAGCTGACCCAGCCTTTCTGTATTTTCAGATCCTCAGGAAAAATGATGGCACAGAGCTGCTCAAAAGGCTCTATCCTTGCAGTGTCTTGGATCAATACCTGTTTTCAGAGAGCTTTGAGGCGCACAGTGAGCTACAGGGCAGCAGAAGGAATAAAGCTGAATTGTCAGTTACTTGAGGATAGGGAGACCTGTGATAGATGGCACCTGGTTGATGTGTTTGCTGGCTAGTTTTTCATCAATGTATGTCATCTTCCTTTTAAAGAGGTAGCCAAGAAAGGCAGCCAAAAAGAAGGCATTTCTTTCCTTTATTTTGGTGGATGTACAGGAGTTGTGGGATACAGTTTAAAGAACAGGGACACCTTGGCTCATCCCTGGGAGCAAGTTCTGAGAGAACTTTCCCAGGTATTGCTGTTGGCAGGCGGGGAGCGAGAGGCACCACGGGGATGGAACCTGTGGGGTGCTTGGGATGGTGACTGCCCACAGAAAGCAGGAAGCTGACAAGCAGCCAGAGCACTGAAGTGGGGAAACTCCCCCAGCTTCTCCCAAGGACCTGGGAAGACACACACAACTTGCTGCAATAGAAAGGCTGTTGGCCAAACTACAAGCCTGAAGAAAATAACACGTCCTGCCAGTGGGCAAGGAGGATAGTGGTTTATTAACTCTTTCATTTCTATTCTCTGTCATTTCAGAGAGTCTGGGTTTGAAGTATTCTTTTTATGTTTTTTTTTTTTTTTTGGTGGAAGTAAGGGTCTTATGAAGATTCACCTGAAAGACTCTGGGTGAGTTGGGGTCCTGTTTCAGGGTTACATTAGTTAAGAGGGGCAGATATTCATTACACAATGATATGTCAACATCTTTCTTCTTTAATTGTAGACTTTTATTTATAGGAATGTTTATGTGCAGTCTTGCTGCACAGAAGCTTCACAAGGACAGGACTTTGGGCCCATAAATAGCCTTATGTGTAAAACTCTGGCACTGTACAGAATCTGCACTGTCCTTTCCTTTTGTTTCTTCTAGATTGTCCTTTCTGGCTGCATGGATCTGCTTCCCCACCTGCTACATGGAGAGGTGCAATACAAACTCAAATCAAAGGATTTGAGCTGTTCATCCCACATAAAGCAAGAGTAGGAGGGACAAGCGACAGCCACATCTTAATCAGCATGAAATAGAAAATTGAGGCAGAGTCTAGACATGCTTTTTGCCTGCTGGTTGTTTCTCTTTAACATGCATAACAACAAACATAAAGAGCGTGCCAGTGTTTTTGCTTTTGAACCGGGCTGCATTGAGGATTGCCCTCTTTGTTCTTTCTAGATTTCTGTGACTCAAAAAAATACCCAAGTGCCTTGGTATCCAACTGGTGTAAATACACCATAGTTGATGTAATTCAATCGAACAGCTCAAGATCCAAACACCTGATAACAAGGAGAATTGTTTTGTGTCTTTCATATCTGTGTAGATACTAGAAGCTGATACCGTATGGCACGAGCCAGGAACCAGAGTAGCTGCAAGGAAATGGACCCACAGAGACTGTGTCAGCTTATCTCACCTGTGCAGAGGTATGAGCACTTGGAGCAGATGAGTGTTGTGAGGTTTGAGAACTGCTTACCGTGTATGATCAAACAGAACAGAAATCACTCATATATTTACTGTATTTTACAGGTACCTCAAAAGTCTGGAAGGAACTTTACTAATTGTAGTTAAGTTTCAGCAAAGAGGAAGAGTAACTATAGTTTTATGATCAACTAAAAACATGCCTCAAAGAGCGTGGAAACAACCAAATAATTGTATTTACCATGATAGGTTATGGCTTCCTTCAAGAGCTTGGAAACCCAGTATGTGGGATATGAACAGTTAATGAAAAACATACAAAGGAGCCACAGGGGTGTGAAAGACACGGTTTTGAGATCCATTTCAATGTATAGAAAATAAAAATTGGTGAATTTTGAAGGTGAAATTTAATCTTAAATTCAGTTTCTTTTTTTTGCTGCATGATGTCACCATAACCCCTAGGTGGTATTCAAACTTTACAAATCAGATTTGTCTGTTATTTATTCTATTTGTCATGCATTTGATGTGTAGCGCAATTTTCAGAGATTAAAATGATATATCCGTAATTCTTGGATGCTCTTTGATCATGTTTATTCCTTTGCTCCTTTAAACATTGCTGAATAATTGTATATGCATTCACAGGCTGCCAAGTACATTCCCTGTTTGATGGGCTAATTATGGAAGCACACTAGTGTCTTCGTAGTTAAGTTTCTAACTAGCTTTGAGCTGTAAGGCCAGTTTTGATCTCTTGTCTAACTACACTGGAATGAATCCCTGCAATAGAAACTTAAGTTATATGGCATAGTTGGAAAAAAAATTTGCGAAGTTTTGCAGCTGTTACAACCTTTAGTATTTTACTGTTAGAAATTTTTTTTGTTCCTTGTTGACCTCTCAGAAATATTGCTTATCTCTGTGCTGGGAAAGTATGTCGCCTTAATGTTGTTACTGTTGGATAAGTTTAGCCGGTTCTGAATGAGTTTGGGAGAGCCTGTTAAATATATCAATCATAGGGAGGGGAATTTCAGCATTTCACTAGCAATCTTTAGAGGATTTTGTACAAGTTTCTGCAAGACTCTGAGAGTAGCAAGCACACAGACTCCAGAGGGCGAGTTATTCTCCTGCACAACCTACCCGTCTTTGTATAGAGTTATATTTCACAGCTCTGTGGAATGGAAGAGCTAAATAAACCTTCCAGAAATGAGTTCAGCATAGCAGTGGCACAGAAAAACCTACAATATCCCCTGGAATTCCAAAAGAAATGTGTTATGAAGGTGTAGTTGTGTGAGCAGAGCCATGCCCAAGTCTACCTGGTAAGAGATGTGGTTCTTGTCTAGATGAGGATGCTATAGCTGTATTTAACAGCTGTTAATCTCCCTGGAGTAAAACCAGCTAATGTTGCTGACAAAGTTGGATCTCCTTTGGGAATAACAAGTTCTAATGTGGCATATAGTGACAACCATACTTCCTCTGATCCATCACAAGGGACTCTGCAGAGGCAGAAGACACAGTGAGACATGAAGTAGCCAAGGTGCAGAAACACATTCCTTGTCCTGATATATGTGTATATACACACACACACACACACACACACACACACACACTCACACATATACATTCACCTGCCAGTATTGCCAGTATCTTACTGGGATGTAGAGCCCTTTGGTACACACACACACACACATATACATTCACCTGCCAGTATCTTACTGGGATGTAGAGCCCTTTGGACCCTTCCAACCTCTTCACACAGCAGAGCTGCCCAAAGTTGCAGGAATGATCATTTAAATACCAAAAAAACCAGACTGGTAGAACATTGAAAAAAAAAAAAACCAAACAGAATCCACAGAGCAGTTTGTTGGTACAGGAAAAATCCATCCCATCCCTCATACCTGGCAATCAGTCTTTCTATCTGCAATACAAGAAATCTGGCAATTAGATGCAAGGAGAGGCTGAAGCAGGCAATTGTAAGCAGCAAACCTCTGAGGATAGGGGCCCCTGTCAGGAAACTCACTGAAGGGGAACCAGTAACTGGCCCAATTAAAGGGAAAGATGTTTCTGGGAACTTT
Source organism: Corvus brachyrhynchos (assembly GCF_000691975.1). Lineage (NCBI taxonomy): Eukaryota > Metazoa > Chordata > Aves > Passeriformes > Corvidae > Corvus > Corvus brachyrhynchos. Next base: position 838,861 of record NW_008237609.1, read on the forward strand.
CATCTCCGACTAACATTGTAATTCTGGTACTGTGTTAGGCTCCGCTTACACTCAAAATCCATATTGTTCTAGTATCCGGTGGAGACATAATCTGTATTTTGTGTTAATACACTTACACTGATGCAATTTAGCTATGGATACAGTTACATATCCACATATGATAAATATGTGTGTTTACATGCACATGTGTATGGAATAGTTAGTTAGATACAGATATAAATATGAAAAAGTCTGTACAAGAGTAATCTCTTTGCATTCTGTAAGAGTGAAGTTCTGCTGGTGTATACATACATGCATACATATATATATATATATTCTGATTGTATTCACACTAGGGTGAGGGCTATACTAGCAATTTTGGCTTGTATTTTGTGCTGTCCAGAACGGAATTTTACTTTTCACAGTATTTCAATTTTGACAGATGGTGAAGAGCAGAGGCAGTGACAACACCAAAGTAAAAACCTTGCATTCACTAATAGAGCTCCTGTTTGGAGACCCGGCTTAGGAAGTTTTAGCAAGTAAAGTACTCTTTTGTCAGGATAAGCTCTATTTATACTGGAAAGGCTTAGTGGAATAAAATAACAAACCATACATAATCTGGAAACCTCACCAGGGGTTACCCCACTTCTGTTAGTGTAGCTTTTCTGGGCAGAGAAAACCCCAGTGTGGGATTCTTTCATGCCTCTGGACAGGAAGGTTTAATGAAAAGGAGGCATGTATGGGTCTGTTGGTTTGGCACTGAAGAAACACGTGCCTGATTATCCTTAATATAGTTTACCCTCATACTTCTGACCATTTTTGTATCAAATTACATGGTGTATTCCACAGATATTCTAGCTGATTTCTACAACCCTGTTCGCAAACTCCATGGTTTTTTTTCTAGGAGGTGAAATACGAAAAAATATTGAATTTCAGTTTTCCAGGTTGCAATGTCATTCTGACACCATGTTCATTAATAGAGAGTGTGGTGGTGTGGTAAGAGCTATTAATTCAATTTCTTTCTCCTGATCTTTTTTTTGTTTCCCAAGGAAGCTCAGTCTGTTTCATCTTTTGAAAGTCTAATAAGTATTTTGAACAGGTTAGAACTATAAATCTAGTATTTCTAAATCTACAGAAAAAAATTGCTTATGAAATATATTGATTACAACTGATAATGATTTTTCCACCCTCTCTTCACTGGAGGCAAATAAATAACTATGGAAGTACAATGGCATTGTCATGGCTGGAGCTTTTGCTTTAGTACACTATAGAAGTCTGTGAATACCCTTAGCAATAAGTCTTATTTTTCAGTGTGATAATGTTCATTGTCTGTGCTTCTAAGTTCTGAGTGAATTTGATAGTGAATGCTAGTGATTAACAATTACATGTCCTCAGAATTTCTGATTTTTTTCCTGTGTCAGAACTGTGAGTCTATTAAGAAGCGATTAGGGAGGATCTCCTTCAAGTCTCCTTCACATCAAGATTCTCCCTTTTTTTGGTTCAGTTAACTTGAGGTGGGAGTTGCCTGTGATATTTTCTACATTTCACCTTCCGAGGTTATGGGCACTATTCATATGCCAGATCTCCCTCTGAGATGAATAAGTAAGACTTTTATGAATTTTTCTTCACTTGTAGAATTTAATTTACATGAATAATTAGAAAGGGATGAGTTAAATCTCCTATTTAAAGAGGTAGCATCCTTTTGATAGCCTATTGTCCAGATTTGGAATCCAGTTGTTTTAAAAAGGATCTGGGCTCTTCTCCATAGGGATTTTCCTCTTTGTAGTTTTGCCTTGATCTAAATCAGCCTGTTGTAAAGCAGATTTTGGGATGAAGTTTGACAAAGAAAAACTCTTATCTGGAAAACTAAAAGGACTTTCAATTTTCCCTCGGAAATGTTTGCTGGCTTCTTTTTCTGATGTGGCCAGGATTTGCTATGAGATTTATGACAATGTTGTTTAATTCATACATCAAAATAAATAAATTAGGTGCTTAACTTCATTTAGTTCTTTGTGCCGTTTCCTGTGCTGTTAGGGCTTTAATGAGCCCAGCTGCTCTGTAGAGTTGCTGAGGGTGGAAGTTGGCCTGGGAGGGGAAGGAACAGCTTCTCTTTGAAGTGCTGTCATGGCAGGATCACTAAAGCAAGGCTACGAAGGGGAAATTCCTGTTTCCCTTCCTATTCTACTTCAGTGGTCTTGACGGCAGCAGTTAAATAGGGAGCAGCACTAAGGTTTTTAGACTTGGCTTCTCAGTCATTTGATGCCAAACTTCCAGTGGGTACTGGGGGTGAGAGAGAGAGAAAGAAAAGGAAAAAAGGGAAAGAAAGGAAAATAAAACGAAAAAAATAGCGAGAAGAGCAAAACATTTATAACTGCTCTGTACAGGCACCCACCCCAGAACACTACTCACCACCACTCTGGTGCCCTTCCCACACTCACTACTGGAGCTGGGAGTGCTGAGGTTGCCTGTTTTTCCAACAACTGATCTTAGAGGCTATGAGAGGAGAGGGAACACATCTTTGTCTGTGAGGAGTAGGGGAAGAGGAAGGCAACACCTCATGGTAAATGGTTCCTCATCAATATTCAGAAGGCTGCTCAGTGTTTCATAGGTGTTCAAAAATCAGGTGTTAATTCCACTTAAATTCAGTTACAGCAGTTCTCCTTATCTCCCCCCAGTAATGTATTGCTGAACAATTATGGTCAAAGCTGTTCACAGTCTTGTGTTTGGTGAGCGCAATTGGCTACCCTGTGTTTGCATCTACTTGTGTGTGTGTGTGTGTGTCTGAATAAAACAGATGACGGGGGGGACACTGGATTACTTCCCTTGCCCACCACCCCTTCAAACTTGGGAATGCCTCTCAAGACCCTGGCATCCAGGAGTACTCAGCAGATGGCCAAAAATTTTGTCCTCCTGAAGATTGTTCTCAAAGAGTCTCCTTTTTCACCTACCTTATGCATTTATTTTAGGGTCACTTACACTATGAATGTGCTGTTCTTCCTTATAGTTAATGAGAAGGTGCTGGATAGCCACCTCAGGTGAGAGAGTTAATTTTTTTAATAGCTGAAACTAGATAAGATAAATCCTTTTAACAGTACCAAGCCTAAAGAAGCAAAACTGCAATATTGAATCAGCCGTTCCCAGCAAAGTACTTTCAGGAGGGTCCTTTTAACATTTCAGGACAGAAAAACTGTCCTACTATTGTGGAGGAAACAAAGGAAAGAAAAGACAAAACTGAGACAGTAGTAACAGTGTAATGTGTCTGCCGAGAAACCTGAGCAGGATCTTTCTTCTTTTTCCTAAAGACAGTCATCTTCTTTCATACCTGCAAAGCAGGTACTAAGCAATAACAGTGTCTTACTACAGGAAGGGTATTTTAAAATTTAAAACTTTAAAATTTAATTTTTTAGGCAATCTAAAGCTCTATCACAGCTGTAGAACAGAGTCCACTTGTTCTCATAAGGAGTTTAAAATATCTTCTGTACTTGGACTCTGTGCATCTTTAAAATATTTAGGGCCAATTCAACTGCTGGATTTAAGAACACCAACTGATTTATTTTTTTCCTCCCAGTAACAAGATTCCAGTGAGAGATAGGTTATTTTTTACTTCTCTGCTCAAGTTTTGCAGCTAAGTATCTAGGAGCATGTAGGCAGTTAAACTGGTCATGTCCCTGCTTTTTTGGAGAGACCCAGAACTGGGGAATCTCATCCTCTGCCTTGGACACATTATAGCTTGGGTTGCATTTAGTTTTATAGCTTATGACAAGGGGAAGGGAATTGCTCTGTGCCCTCTTGGGTGTGGTGGTTTTGGAGCGGACGTTCAGCAGACCTCCTTGAACCCAGTGTCTGCTGCCCACAACTGTTGGCACCTAGGGCTAGCATCTACCTGCTCCCTTCTAGTCCTGTGTTCCTAAAACCAGGTAGCTGCCTCAACACTACGGAACTAATGCCTCTTTCCTGATACAAATATGGGTTATGTTTAAACACATGCTAAGTGTGGATTGGTTTGCAGTCTTTTCACGAGTCCTCTGTATATTAAAGAGGACTTAGTTTAAATAGCAATGTTCAACAGTGTCATGAATATTTTTCATCTACTTGCATTCTGTAAAATTGTGGGGTAGTGTTGGCAATTTTTCTGTTCTATTCTTATGTCTATAATAGTCAGACAAGCCCTCGGAGTGCTTGGTTACATAGCCAAGATGGTTAGATAATGTAAGATAATTTGCATTATTTCAAATAAAACACACTTGTATGCTTGACTTTGTAAAGCTAAGAGATCTAAAATGCTTTTTTATCTTAAGCATTTTTGCATTATATTTGTTCATCAGGAAAGTTTGGGGTTTTTTTTAAAGGCCAACTGTATTATAGCTATCAAATTGCTCCCAATGGAATATTGTTTTCTGATCCTTCTAAGGGACTTCAGTTTTATAATGGAAAGACCTAAAGGCATTCTGAAAGCTCAAAGGAGTGAATGCAAGCTCTTTTCCTTTGATTTTTACACATCTGTAGTATCAAAAACTACTCAGCTCATTCTTTATTCATCTGAGTTTGCCTAAGAATCATAAAAGATACCTTAAATGTGTTCTTTGACCTGAATCATGATACAGATAATACTCTGAAATACAATATGCTTCCCCACACGGTAACCAGGTAGCATCAATTTACATCAGTGCTTTTGCTATACATGAGTGTGCAAGTGTCTATCCTTTTTTTTCTCTAATTCTTCACTTGTCCAGAAACAGCAAATCTGTTATTTTTGCATTCTCATGTGATGCATACAGATTTTGAAAAATTGAATTAAGAGTTTCATCCTGACTATTTTTGCTTCTTAATATTTTTAAGGAAAAGGGAAAAATTAATACTTGTTTTCTCCCTCAGAACATTAGACAACAATGTAAAGAAGTGGACACCTACCCTATAAATATTTTCATGACTTGGGAAGGGGAACTGAACCAAAGCAGTCAGTTTTCTTAATCACAGGCTTGATATTTCCTCCTTGAACTTTTGGTGCCACATCTATCCATTTCTACAGTAGCCCACCAAAAAAAAAAAAAAAAGGTGCATGCCAGGCTCTCCCTTCATTTTACTTTTCCTCATTTTCCTCTAACAATGCTCCTTATGTCTTCTCTGTCCTTTTTTATGATCTGTTTGAATTCCCAGTTCCCAAGATCTTCAGTCTTGGCCTCACAGATTTGTTGTCATCCATAGATTCTCAGCATCTTCCTGAAATCTCCATGTGGTTTCTACTATCCATTTGTATTATTTTCTAATCTCCTTATCCTAAGGGAGAAGTAATATTTTCTGAAATCAAGTACCTGTACATGTCTCTCAGTAAACATTTATCTCCCTTCTCCACAAAACCTGTGTGTTGAATGCCACATTTGCGTCTGCTGACTCTTCATTCCTCTACTCACGCTATCTCATTAATGTCCAGTGACATTGTTTACACCTACAACTGTAAATTTTGTTCACCTCCACTTTTTCTGACTGTCTCCATAGGTTTGGCTTCTAAGTTGGTTCTACACCCCTAGTTGTCCTTGCTGCTTCAATCACCATTAGACACATCCTTAATTACAACTTCAGCTTTCTAGCCTTTCTTGACCCTTTTAACTGTTACTTCATTACTTATGCTGAGTCAAAACCTTGACTTTCATATCTAAAACATGTTGAAGTATAAAGCTCTTATCTTTCCTCTCAAAAACAAAATACCAACCTACTTCTTTCCATCTGGAGATAAAGTTCTTGCCTTATAACAAGAACAAATTCTCTTTGGTATTTACACACTTTCAATGCACGTCATTAGACACCATTACCATGGTGTCTTATGCATGTGTTGGGTCTTCAGTTGCTGGTTTTGTCTGCAACATTAATGTTTAACAATTCTAAAACACTTTTCTTCCATTTTTTAAAATGTAATTGCTTTTAAAAAATGACATTTTAATGTGGCTTTGTTTTGATGTGGCTTCTTCAACATCTGAGTTGTGCAATTTAGTTGTGTGTTGTGTAAAAGAATATTTCCTTTTATGATTTTTTTTGTTCTGTTATCTAAAAAATAAAATATGGCCCAGCACTTCAACACTGATAAAGCCTAGAAAAAAAACCAAAACAACACTTGCTATGAAATTATTGCTATGCATAACCAAGGATGCATTTGGTTAAAAGTTCAGTAAAAATTTTGTGTTATTTTGCTTCTTAAAATTCTCTAACAGAATATTGTCAATAATAATTCTAGTTAAAATCAGATGAAGGTGATCATTTATGGTCAAGTTAAAAACTTCTAAAAATGGGTCTGACAGAGCATTAACTGCTTCAGAAATCGATATTTTATACCAGCTAACAACTGATTATCTTTAGATGAAAAAGAAAGAGAGAGATTAATCAACCCTCACACAAAGAAAATTAGACAGAGACAGTAGAAAGTGAAATTCTTTGGAAATCTCTATGGGGGTATGACAATGAGGTATAGAAACAGACTAATATTTTTAAAGTTGTTTATGAAGAATGTATTTAAAGAGGGAAAAAAAGGACCACAAGTAAATGTGTCAAGCAGAAAGACACTGGTAATGAAATTACTTGTTTGTATTAAAAAAAATGTGCTTTTAAGTTTTGTTTTTTTGTTGTTTGGTTTTGTTTTTAAACAGATGTATGTTCTAGCATCTTCGTACTTCAGCAGCAGAAGTGGATTCATTATGATAATTTGTTTCCTGTGGTGGTGTTACATCAGGTACATTTTCATTAGTACTGCTACTAGTACCATCAGCTAATGTGAAGATTAAGATAAGAAGAAAATTATTTCCTTGTATGGTCAATGTGAGTCTTGATGTCAGTGGAAATAAAGTGTCAAATCCCAAGAGGGCCTAAGCACCTACACTTCCCATTGATTCATTCTTTTCAGACCCTCTCAGGATCTGGGTACAGTAATAATGCCAGTACATTGCTGTGTAGATAGGAATTTAGTGTGCTAACAGTCTTCGTTCATCAACAAGGTTTTTTGTTGGGTTTGTATTTTTTTTTATCTATTTCTAATTTAACATTTTTAGTCCTTCCAGTCCATTACTGAGTCAGGAACATCATTGTCTAGTGTATTTCCTTGCTGTCTTCTATCGCTTCCTCTTGCATTTAAAGAAATAGTTACTGATTCACTATAATCACTGACATTTCCTCTGCTTTCATTTGTTTCTGTACTGCTAGCTGTTTCCTCAATTTCATTATTATCAAATAGCTCTTCAGTGATAGACTGCTGTTCCTCATCTTCGTGTTGATAATTTTATTTTCACATGCATCATCCTGGTTTTCAACATCTTCAGTGCAGTCCTCAGAAGATGAGTCATTTGCAGCAGACAGACTTTCATTACTGGAGTCATCTTTAGAGTCAGAATGTGTTGGTCTATTCTCAGCGATATTGTTTGCTCCTCTGTTCCTTTCATTATATGTTGGAAGAGATGTGCCTGATGTGCTTGCTTGGTCATTATCCAGATAATTAAAATCAAATGTACTTATTTTGTAGATTAAACAAGAACATTTTTTATTATGACTGTTTGTGTTTGAAGTTTTAAAAACATCTTAGTATAAATGTTGAACTTAATTTCACTGGCTATTTAAACATTTAATGTAAGAAATATTTTCATTCAATAGATAAAACAATGTTAATTTTTAATAGGTTTGCTTCACTGAAATATATATGTTGACATAGCATAATTTTGTAGAAAGTGAAGTGAAACACATAAAAGTGGAGGTTCTGGTAGCCTCTGTGTAAAGATTGTCATTGGCACGTGTTATAGCAGTTACTGGTAGAGGCCAGAATTGGTAGAAGGTCAGAAAGGAAAGTGTAGCTGCAAGCCCTGTGTGGGTAACATTTCTAGCCAGAAGGTGTAGAGAAAACAGCATATATGTTATAATGCAGAGTTGGCAGTCTGAGACTGCTCCAGCTGACTTGCCCAGCCTAAGCAGGTAGTGTTGACTCCCTCCACAGCCCTTGGAGAGAATTTCCTGGGGGACTGTCCGTACACATTTGTAGGTATCTGAGCAGAAGATAAATTTTCCTCTGGAGCTCTTTCTCTCCATACACTGATGGCTGATTGAGACTACATGTCCAGATGCTGAAGCTAGGTGAGAAGTATCCTTCCCAAAAGACATGTTGGTGTAGGTGTCACATGCTGATGCAGAAGTTCACTCCTATCCACTTGCTTTTGAGGGGCATGTTCAACCACTCATTCCTGGGAGATCAGCTCTATCAACAGGTCACTCATAGTTATCCTTTTATATCTAAGTCACACCAGGCTTCTTCTATAACTGGCATGCAGCACATAATACTTTGACTTCCCTTGAAGTTTTGCCTTTTGTCAGTAACCCCACAGAATTCTTTTAATTGCCAGTAATATAGAATTGTTTTTAATTCTCAAGTATTTAGAAAAAAAATTAATTAAAAGATCAATTTCCTACTAGGTAAGTTTTGCAACTACTTAGAAATAATGTTCTTTGATTTCAAACACAGTGAACTTCACAGTGTACTAAAACAAATGGCCAACTCTTCAACTATGGCTTCTTGCAAATGGCAATATTTCTATTAAATCCTACCTAATATTTTCTGGGCTTTTTTTACTTTTTTTTTTTTCATAGATTCAGAGAACACCAGGCTGGGAGGAACCTCAAGGATCATCTGGTCCAAACTTTCTTGGCAAAACCACAGACATGTTGACTCCACACCCTGTCCAGCTGACTCTTAGAAGTGTACAGTATTGGAGAATCCACTGCTTTAATGGAGAAATTATTCCAATGGATTATTGTTCACATTATGAAAAATTTTTCTCTTGTGTCCAATCAGACTCTTCCCAGGAGTATCTTGTATCTATTATGCCTCATCTTTTCCATGTGTCTCCTGGTAAACAGGCAGTCTCCGTCTTTTTCTTTTTGGGGTCAAGCTCCTGTGACAGTTCACAAACCAGCTTTCTTTCACTGATGGTGGACTTGTGTTTGTGTCAGCCTGAGGTTTTGTTCCGAAGGCCGAGGGCCCAACAGTGCTGGTAAAGACAGAGCTGAAGAAAGAGGCTGAGAATCTCGGCCCTTCCAGCATTATTGGTGACTAACTCTCCTCTCCTGTTTTGGTTTGGGTTTTTTTGTTGGGTTTTTTGTTTTTTGTCTGTTTGTTTTTGGTTTTGTTTTGTTTTTTGTTTGTTTGTTTTGTTTGGTGGTTGTTGTTGTTGTTGCTTTTTTAGGCATTTCCAAATCTGGGGAAGCAGATTTGACCTATGGAATTTTATTATGCATATCTGTAACACTGTTATGAAATTTGAATCAATATGTTCTGTAGTACTTAATTCCCATCAATGTCAGCTTCCCTAAAATGACTGTGTTTTTATTTTCTTGTACACATTGTGTCCTCCTGACTTAATATTTCTAATACTGTTTGTACAAGATGTTCTGTAGATGAAGCCTTATGGTGCTAGTCATGCTTGGCTCATTCCCTTGAACTGGATCCAGAATAACCTCATTTTGCATTATGGTTATCCTCTTTGAAGAGTCCTTATATCCAGTAGAGGGATTTAGAGTCTCAAAGAGTGTGATCTAGTTAGGGCCATTCCTTCTTCATATTTTTACATGATGTAGGGAGGGAACTAAAACACTAAAATTTCAGTTAAGGGAAGGGAATTGGTAGATGGTAATAAGTTTTGCCAGCATTGCCCCATTATTTTGCTTTTGCACATCCTAGTAATTTTTTGTCTTCTTTTTGTTCACAGAATTTCTTTTGTGCACTTTTTCGGGCTTTCATTAAAAAAACCCCAAATGCCAAAAATTAATTAATCAACAACCAACCAACCAAGCTCCCCCCCCAAAAATATCAGCAGCTTTAGAATTTCTGTATTTGGAGTTAAAACAGGGCAAAAGATTATCCTGCTGTTCTTTAATATACATTGCCATCCTGATTTGGTTGCTAGGAAATATACCATGGAGTGTGAAAATAAGTTCTCCTGCCTTGAGGTTCCAATACATATTTTGAAGAAGAATGGTAATTTCTGTGTTCAGATATGAAGTTTTTTGCATATTTATGAGCCTCTCTTAAGTTTTTGCACAGAGGCTTGCTCTTCTGAGAAACAGATTTAATTTTTCCTTCTCTATTTTGCTGTCTAAATAGTCTGTATTATCTGATTCTTCGTGGGTTGTATGGAAGTCTATAAATGTAAAGATGGTGTCACTGAGAGTAGTAATATAAAGAAATCATACCCATGGCATTGACAGTGCCTGAGAATTACCAGCAGACCTTTTGTTTTTGCTGTATCATCTTTATTAATATAACACCTGTCCTCTTCTGAAAACAATGTAGAATTCAGGAAAATAAGGGGATATCATCTTTGGAAATACACAAAATTCATACAGAATAATTTTGGACAATAATAAATTCTCTGAGAAAATGCAAAAACTGTTTTTTAATTTGGTGAGCAAAACTGAAACAACCAAAAAAAAGTTTAAAAAAAATTGCTATTTTTATTATCTCTCATTTTTACATCAAACCTTTAGGATAAGAATTGTTTATATTAAAAAAAAAATCTTCTTTGTCTAAAAAGAAAAAAGATTAAAAAAAGACAGTTAAGAGGATAAAAAATTGGAGCTTGAACCTATTGAGCCAAAATCATTTGCACAGCTCTAGTTACAAGTCAAAACGGAGTCCTATCTCATAGCAACTAGGAATTGTTTCCACATTAAAGCTGATCAAAGATATCTGAAGGTCATTTTTTCTCAATCTGGACAGTATATATGTCTCCAAAACATTCTGTTGGCATTGTCATGCCAATCTGGTCAACCAGTCTGGTCAAGGACTAAGCAAATACAAAGGCTTAGCTTTCTTCTTGGCTTGAGAGGTTGTTCTAGAACAAGCCAGGGACATTTTGCCAGGGACATTTTGCCAGGTTAACATGACTAAGACATGCAAGATTCAGCTCCTAATTCTGTCGTTTAGAGCTAGTAGCATTTCAGACATCCCAAAAGGCTAAAGTAATTTGGCATATTCTTTCTTCTCTGCCTCTAAGAAAGGGTGACCATAGCCAAAATAATACTGGAAATGCTTCCTTGTGAATGCTATTCCTGTGTTTTATCCTTGAGACCAATCCAATCAGAGTCTGGATGGAGCTGGAGTATAAGGCAACAGACAATCTGAAAAATCATGGGAAAATTTTTGAGCTTTTGTGTTGGCCTCATTTTATTCACTAGAGAGCAAATCCCCTCTCTCTGGGTCAAAGCTGAACCTTAAAGGTGGACAGCATTGCTGTCTTCAGCTTTTTCACTGGTTGGATACACAAGGGAAACTTTGTAGAAGATAGGGCCCTGTTCTCAGGACAGATTTTAGGCTCACAGTGCTCACAGACTTGAGATATTTGTATTTGCTCTGGGAAAAAACAAAACTTTATTCTCACTTTCATGCTTAGCATTTATTGCGATTTTGGGGACTAGAGATATATTTCTAGGTAGGATTCTGTATGTCTGGAGATAGGACAAAATTCCTTCTGCTTTTCACTTTCTATGTGGTACTGCAAAAACTTTATCAGGTTGCTATTGATTATTATGGTGCAAGAGCCTACAGTTACCTGACCAAGAACAAAATTCTGTATTCAGAAAGGTATGTTGGAGTGGGATGGGGGGGAAGGGGTGGAGAGGGGAGGTAAGTCGTGAAAGGGGCTTCTAGTTTTAGTGAATATTCCTTTCTTATTGTTCTGCTGCTGGCATTGCTAAAGTAAAACATTTTTATGACTGGTCCAGCAGTTGGGAGTTCTTGGGTAAAGGCACTAAAAGTGCAAGATATTCTGAGCAGATGACTTTGAGCATCTCCTTCATTATCCTGTGAATCCATACCTCGCTTGGGAAGGGAGCTGCTTTTTGTATGATTGGTGAGAAGATTGATTTTCACCTGTGTTTGAAAATTTCATACATTTTTGGGAAGTGAAAAATTAAATACTTTCATGATGGTCTGCTGTAAAACATTGCAGCTATTTGCCATGATGTTGACTTTCAATAACTGAAAATTAAAGATCCACTGAAATAATTTTGCTCCCCAGAGATTTAGAGACACCCAGTCTCACCATAATTTAGAGTCAACTTTTCGTCCCCTCGTACTTCCATGATTTGCAAGCTGTTTCTGGCAGCCGTTGTTGTTAAATCAATGATATTTCTTCTTCTCCTCCTAACTTTTTGGCCCTTTTCCCTCATAATTAACTTCTTCATCAGATTTACAGCTATTTATGTCTACCTGTCTAAGAGTTATAAACTCCTGATTGAAAGCACAGTGCTGTATGTTTTTAACCCATTTCTTTGCCTGATGTGATTGTATGTCTTATATACAAAATTCAAATTGAAAACGCCTGTTCTCACAAATGTTCCATTTTATTTCATATTCTTATAATATGAAAAGTAAAGCTAAGCCTTCGTATCCTCAAATTTCAGAGTAAATTGCATGTTAATAAGACTTAAAAATGCAATTAACTTTGTTCATGTGCATAATTAAGTAGCATGATGCTCTTAGTTTTTAGGAAAAAATGAGGAAAACAGCAACACTGCAGCTTGGATCAAAGTGTTTGGAAAACTGCTGTTAACTCCAACCTTGTTGAATCTCTTTGTAACAAGAAAGTAGGCTGATGCACTTGATAGAAATAACTGGTATACCTCTCATTGCTGTTGTCTCTTCTGTCTCTTGTCTAATACCTAAGGCTGCTCATATCTTCATGATATTTTGTGTTTCAAAATGGTAAAAAGAAAGAAAAGGTCAAAACTTTAACTTTCATTTTGACCTGCAAATGCTCATATCTATTGAATGTGGCCTAATAAACTGTAAAATAAATCTGATGATTCCACTTCAGGTGGTTCTCTTGAACAAAGTTTATCTCAGAGAAATCTTACTTCTGTTGAGTGTGTTTTGCCACCAAATTGCTGCTCGACAGCTTTAATCATAGACGTAGAGCACAACTTTACTTCATAACTCTGCTGAGATGGAGATCTTTGAGCCCGTCCCTCAGTGACTGATACATGCGTCCATCTCAATCAGCACCATTTGGTACCTTACAACTTTAATTAACAGTCCTACAAATGTAACAAGTAGGATGGTTTACCAAGATACACAGCTGGATTGAGAGCCAGAAGCTTTAGCCTGTTTTCCATGCCTGGAGATGTTATCATGTGTGTTCTGTAACCTGAAAAATAAGATGCTCATAATCTCACAGGCCATGTATGAAATAGAACTTCAACTTGTTCTCAGAGTTAGGAGAAAGCTCCATTCTGTCGTATTATTTGAATTGCTATGAACCACTGCCATGAACTATGTCCCAGCTGTCCTAGGTGCTGGACAAAATCAGAACAAAAGGGTGGTGATGAATATATTAAGTTTTGAATCTTAAACTAAAAAACCACAGCAGATTGATATAGACATATGAGGCAGTAGCAGGAAACTGTAAGTCAGTGTAATGAGAAGTGTTGTCAGCACTACCAACTTAACTGCTGCCAGGCCTTTCAGAGGCCTTGCAGCGAGTGGGTTTGAAGGTGGGTGTTTATGGAGAGCTCCCAAGCATGAAGGGTAATATGAACGAAAGTGTTTGAGGATGCAACAAATGAATGATGGGCATGGGCATTGTTCACCGCCTGGTGTTGGGAGCTGACACTCCAAAATGCAGAGGAAAAAATAGTGTGAGGGCTAGACCATGAAGGGCCTGGGTGGTAAATGATGTAGCTAGGGAAAGGATTTCTAAAAAAAGATTATATGGTCTAAACAAAAGCCTAGGAAAATGGAAGGCTTGCCTTTGTCATGAAATGTTGCCATAATCAAAGACTGAGAGGATGAAACACTGGGAAAAAATCCTAATTGTTTGAATATGTAAAAAAGGTAGTGTTTTTAAGAAGATACACATAGAAAATCTACAAAATTTAATTATGACTTCCACCAGAGTGATAAGCATGATATTGGGGATATATACTAAAGTACTGTCCAGAGAAGCTGAAAAGGAATATCAAAGAAAGAAGAAGAATGTCTTAGCCCCACTGACTAGAAACTCAGAAAGTGGTGTTGAAAAGAAGAAAATCATTTTCCTGGCCTGACTTACTAGCCACATGTGCTGGCTAAGACTTAACTGCATAAACCTCAGCACTGAATTTGCATTTGTGTGTGAGATTTTCTTAAAGTTAGGGTAGCAGGGGCCCATGTGCCTTCATAACCATTCTCCATTGCCAAAGTTAGAGGCTGAATGAGAGGCTATGAAGAAAAAAAATTTAAAACCCCCAAAAAACAAACAAAAACTCTCCCACAACTCCCCCCCAAGCAAACAAACAACAAACAAACAAACAAACAGAAAGACAACTAAAGAAGTAAGAGGACTAGGACAGCAAATTGGATGATCAAGGGAAGACTTGATTTGAAGATGTTTGAGGAGTAAACAAAGATTGAATGTGAACTTTGCCAGTGAGGAAACTGAGGCAACAGGGAAAGGAGTCTCAGCAGAGGGCAATTTTAGAGATCTAACACGGATTTGAAAGAAAATTCTCGGTAGTGACTGTAAACACACTGTTTGGTGAGGTTAGAGATGAAGGGGAAGAGTGATGCCAAGCAGGGACGAGTGGGAGGCAGAGGATGTGAGAAGTTTCAGCAGTGGTGACTCCACATTACAGAAGTTCAATGGAAGCATTAGATGTGGTCATGTTTGGGTAGCAACACACAGTAATTCTTGTCACAGCAGGTTGCAACTGGCTTTGCTCTGTTCAGACCCTGGTCCCACAGCAATCCCAATGAAATTCATTTGTCTAAGATGTATATGATGTTAGGCAAAATGGGTTTTCTAAACCAAATGCTGAAATACTGGAATGTGCAGAAATTCAGTAATAGTACATTATCCTTTCTCTTTATAGTTCCACTATAATTTTTTCAAAGCTTTATTGAGAAAATTAGGCTTAGTGGGATCATCTGTTCTAGTCTTATTTATATTTCACAATAGATACACTCAAAATTCTGACTTCCCTTTCAACAACTTAAAAATAAAATCTGAAGGCTATGAACCAAGAAGCACTTTTTCTCTTGCATAAAAAACAAAAAAAACAACTTTAAAAAATGTCACTCTGCTCAAGTTACACAATTAGCAGCTTTCAGTTTGACATATTTCATACTTAGAGATGTTTCCTTGAATTATTTTTTTAAGAAGACATTTTATATAACCAGTTAAAAATAAACCTTCATGGTGCTTTAGTAGCATGAACTGAGATTAAAACTTCAAAGACAATTGCAAATGTGCTGCAGTTACTGAGCATGTGACTCTTTGAAAACATTGGTCTGTAATATCAGAGTTAAATGTCAGAGCTCGGTATTTACCCCTGAATGGTATAGTTGGCCCCTGTTCAATGATACCAAGGGAACAATGCTTCATTGTATCATTTAAAACATATTTTCCTTGTGTTTTTTTCCCCTCTGTTAAACAAACCTATTACAATATGGTCAGCGTGAAATGTACAACAAACGAAAACTCCCATCTTCTTGCTGGGAACAAAATAATGAAGTAAGAAGTTGGGGCTGTGTTCAAGATAAGGGATTTTCTTGTTGAGTAACTGGCTTGATGAACTTTTGGCAAATACACACTGCCAAATAAAACCTAACAGTGCTAAATATAAATTAAAACAAAAGCTATATATATATATTTTCCATTTTGCTTTTGAATATTCAGGAGTGAAATATATGAGTGCATACTTTACTATCTAATGAATTTTGTTTTCTTTTTTCTATTCCCTTTATTATGGTCTTGGATTGCTACTTTTTATCTGGGAACATTGAGTGCAGTTTCTACAGTGAACATAGACGAGAAATAGATGTGGCAATATTTCCTCAAAGTCAGCTCTTGGGAGATCAAATTTATGTAAATTACTGCTTGTCACGCTAAGGATTTCTATCTCCTTTGCAACATCCAAATTCAACGTGTAAATCTTGGGAGTTGTAGGGTAAGGGTAAAAGCTGAGGAGCATCTTTTCCTTCCTCCTTTTGAAATAATTCCCTGATCTTCTCTTGACACCCAAATATTGTTTATTTTCTTTCATTTGCCATTCCACCCCACAAATTCCTTCACAGAGTTGCATTTTAGCAGAGGTGATTTAAGATCATGACATTTCTCCTTTATTCAGCCAAAGGAACCCAACTGCAGATGTTCCCAGACAGGCCCCTTCCCTGCTTTAAAATTGCTGCTCAAAATTTCTTCTGCATTATGTTACCAGGAAGATCTGGACTCCAGGGCTGGGCAGAACCACAAGCTGTGCAACTTGAACATGGCATTTATCACAGGCCACACTCCACGTTTTGGACACTGGGTGCAAGATGATAGCCATGGTACTGTACACATGACACTTGTATCCCATTTTCTCAGACCTCTTTTCTCAGTATCCATGACACTTTTGAAAGCTCACTTTTTATTGTAACTGAGAACATAAGCTCTTTTGCTTAAATATCTTTCTGGTCTTTTCTAAGTCCCTTAAAATGTGGCTTTACATTGATAAAAACAATGGCAATGAGACATAAGACTTGCTGTTAAATTTCTAATTTCCATCTACTCCAACTGCATCTCACCTCCTTTGCCATCACTGACCTAAATACTTATCACACTAGCCAGCACAGGAGAGGAAGGGATGATAGTGGCTCCTTGTCTTCCTGTGTAAACATGCAGCAAGAGTCAGGTGATCATTTCTAATCTGCTCTTTTTTTTATGCATTATTATTATTATTATTACTTATATTATTTTCTACTTAAGCTGATGTTTGTGGACTGAGCATTAAAAAGCTTGCTTGCTGGAGATACAAATTCTTCTTCTGTATTGTGTTTGCAACTTTTTCTCAGAAGTGGAAATTCTGGAACTTTAATTCTCTTAAGACCTAATAAGTGCATTGGTCACAGACAGTAAATAATTTTGTCCTGCTGGTGCAACCTATGTTTTTTGGTCAGCGTCTGCTCCATTTTCCAAAACCATTGCCCTGTTGCCATCTCTGCACAGGCTGACTTCTGTGTAAGATTTCTGAACTCACATTTGACTGAAGAATGTGAAATCCTGTTGGTTCTTCTTTCTATGGGTGTTTTGTGATTCTGGAACTGCCTGAAATCTTCTGAAAAATGAAGTTCTACTTATGTTTGAGGAAGCTTGAAAGTTCATTTTTGCCAAAGAAGAAAACTTCGTTTTGTTTCACTTGATATCTTAATGTACCTAAATTGAACAATAAAGTAGGGAGCAGCAGAAAAAAAATGTGTTTGCAGTGATCTGTGTAAAGTAAGTAACGTGTTGTTATGTACCTTTTGGACTTAGGTGTTGAAGTCTTTATGCCCAAATATCATGTTGCTTTAATGTAGGCAAGATGTGACAAATGTGAATAATTGAGGCCAAGCTACAATTTTCTAGGATGAAATGGAGTCATAGAGCCAGCTGGAGAGGGAAGAAAGCATTTTCCATGAGCTTTGCCAGGTAGGCTCCAAGGAAGCTTTCCTCAGGCTGAACCAGGAGCCATCAATATCTTTGCTAGAATATAAGATTTTTAGTGTCTTTCATCAACCTTTTTCAATAACGATCTACACTGCCAACCATAGGCATTTAAAAAATCATGAATCATACCCCAAAACAACTTGGAATGGGCTTAAAAATTGTAATAGAGGGGGGGCAAAATGGGGTTTACGGATCTTAGTGATCTTCTAACTTGTTTCATGATTCCCATTTTATTAGCTTTTTTAAAGGGTGTTGTATTTCATGAAAAGAAAATGGAGAATTGGATTATTTTATGATAATATGGGTTCATGACAAAACCCTGGAGTTCTGGAGGCTGCAGTGAAAAAATGTCGGGTTCACTGGCATTACAAAGGGGCCTGCACGTTTCACCCTCTGTGGTCAAATTAGTTAGTCCTTGAGTGGACAGCCCAGGGAGAGAGAAGAAATAAAATCGTGGAAATAACAGGTAGGGAATGGCTGCTCATTTGGAGGGCATAAAATTTTCTATCGCTGTTCTTTCACAAATTTTATAAGTAGGAGAACAAGCATTGAAGAGCTGGACGATCATGCTACAGCATCTCCAATGCATTCAGACTTCTGCTGCATAGTTTGAAGCAATCTAGAAGACAGTGAGTTATGTGAAAACTTATTGTCATGACAAAGACCATAAAAAAAGGAAAATGAGACAATTAAAGAACCCGTGACAAATTTTATAACAAGTATAGAAAATAACACAAAGGTAATCCATTGTATTATCTTTTCAAGGTTCTTCTCACAAGTTGTAAATAGGGTTTATAGTACTAGCTATTTTTTTGCTACTTTGCCATCAATCACCCTGAGGCATTACTAGACTGTTACTTATCTGCTGACAGGTAAAACGAAACTTTAGTGCTGATATTACTGAAGTTTTATTAGTAAGCATCAAGAGCTCAATAAGAACCAAAAGACAAAAAAAGTAAACTTTGTTAAAATATTATGCTGAAATTTTTAGGTTACTCACTTTTCTTTGCTCTCATGGCAGTTTTTCTGCTTGAATCATTTGAACTAACTGGGAAGGGAAGACAATGGACTCATGGCTGACAATTATTCTTTTGTGGTGGGTTAGTTTTTGAGTAAGCATTTTGTTGTGCTGCTGCCTGATATCTAGAGAAAATTCAGGTTTTGGACAGCCACTCTTTTATAAGAGATATAATTTTTGTGCTTTTCTTTCAGCTTCCCAGTGTGTCCAAATTCTGGATGCAGGAAGACGTTGCAGTACTGGACAATTAATGATCTGAAATTAAAGTATCTTTATATCATTCTTATTACTAAATCAACAGATTCCTGCATGAATCCTGTTTCCCTTTTCATGTTATCTTTGACAACAATTACAAAGAAGATAGCATTATCTCAAAGGTTGCAGAGAACATCAGCAGTTTAAATAGCACCACCAAGTCAAAAAGAACCCTGAAATTTTGAATTGTATTAAAAATGTTGTACTAAACATTTGAAATGGCTAAATTGTTAATTATAACCGTCTAGGTTATCTGTTGGTAAAGGTCCTCTCAAAACATATCTTGTCCAATCTTCTCATCTTGTTCAGCACAAAATGAAGCTGGATGAATTTCACCAGAGTTTGTCTCTGCAAGCATAAATTTTAAATATATTGAATCTTTATTTTTGCTTCATATTTTTCTTTGAATAGAGAAGACCAAAAATCAATCATATATCTGGGATTTAGCTGCTTCAAATAGAGGTCAACTGAAGAAGAGCTGCCTTGGTATTAAAGATAATCTACAATGTCAAGGTAAATGTTTAAAGCAAGCAGTTTTTAAAATACTGATTTTAATAAGATGCGTGACCCTGATGCCTGTTATTTAGTCTTGCACATCTTGCTAACATTAGCTTTTCTAGACTTGGCCTGAAGAGAAGCCACTGTCATTTGCTTCAGCAGCAGATGTATGTATTACACTTCTTCATACAGCAATTTCTCATCTTACCAAAATTCTATTCTCCTCCTTGTTCCAGTGACAGGCTCAACCTGCTATTACATCTAACTGAAAATTTAAATTATTTTACTATGGATTAGAATGGACTTCATTCTAGAAGCCCAGATTTTAACAAGTTTAGTTATTCCTCTGTGATTTACTAGTGATATGATAGGTTACAATATTATATTATTACAACAACACCTTTTTTTACCTCTGGCATGAAAACACATAGATTTCACAGATAATACTAAATTGAGATGGCATCTGAAAATCAGCATGATACAGATGATAAAGTCAAAGAAAATTATAGTCATTCAAGTATCAGCAGG
>NW_008237609.1:858666-865513 GCF_000691975.1 Corvus brachyrhynchos
AAATTAAATTAATCTTGAAAAAAATATTTTGAAATATAAAAAGAAATAGTCTAGAATGCACTGATAAGACAGTTTGAATAAAATTCTAAGAATGTTGAATTCTGTGGGAGCTTTGCCATTTAAACAACTCAGCTGGTACTTAGTCCCTGGCAAATAATATTCAAGGAAATCAAGAGATGGTAGATGGAAATAAATTAAGTATGAAACTGTTTGAAAAAGTTTGCTTATGTAGGCAAGTTGGTGCGTTGGATGTGTAAACACCTGTGCTAAAGAATCCAATCCAAAAAACCACATTCTGGAATAGGCATCTCATTGCTTTAGCTCCTGTTTCAGCCACGTCATTAATTTTGAACATGTATTTATCTGTGACTCATAGTGTCAAGGGTGACGCTGGAGTTAGTTTGGAGATGCTGAGCACAGCAGCATGAGGACTACACACACTGTGTGATCAGCGCTTCCTACCAAACACTTGCAGTACATTTTGGAGTCGCTGCCAATCTGCTATGTAGCTCTCCTTGTGTGCTTTTCCTGGCGGAGGGCTGTGGTTTCTATCCACAGAGGATCAACACTCCCACCAAACTTGGTGTTGCCTGAAATGTGCCCTCTATCCCCTCATCCAGACAGTGGATAAAGTTATTAAACAGGACTGGCCGCAGTATTGTGGGGCTCCCAGCTGGATGAGACTGCATTCGCCACAACACCCTGGGCCTGGCCATCCAGACAGTTTTTACTATCCATAGTGCCATGAAAGAAGCACAACATCAAAGGTATATTTGTAGGATCTCAGAGCAGATATTGCATCAATGACAGAGAAGACTGGAAATCTTCCTAGTTTTTTTTTTGTTTGTTTTTCCTAGAAACTTAATAGGGATGAAGGCCTGATGTTACTGTAAGATGGGAAATGTGTTTTCATCTTATTTTCCTGGGCAGAAATAAAACTAGGAAGGTGAAATGGGGAGATCTAAATAACCTTTATCTTCACATATGTCTTAAAATATTTTGGGATGTATTCTATTAAAAACAACTTGACTATAAACATAGAAACACAGTGAGATTTACAGTCATGTTGGAGAAAACATGGCAAACCAGGGTTGCCTGTCATGACTAGAACATATATTAACAGGTTGCTTACATCCTCAGGCTGCGGAAGAATTGAGTAAACATTTTTTTGCAATTTTTTTCTGTAAAAGGAAATAATAGTTGTTTGTAGCAAAACCACATTTGCATCATAGTCCCCATACCAAAGGTACAGAGGTGTTCTAGCAGACTGCAGCAGATGTAGTCTAGAACAGTTGTGTCGAGCTCAGCAAGCAGGAATAGCTAGTAGTGATCACATGCAGTGGAAATAACTATTTAAAATGGCATAGATACTTAACAAAGTTAAAGAACTCACTGAAATGTATTCTCTGACTGCTTGTTTTTGTAAAAGAGCTGAGCCACTGCCATTTTCATTAAAGTGTCCACTCTGTCCCTGAAACTGAAACTGAAGAACTGACTGTGGAAAACTTTTGTGAAGGAGACTCCTAGCTAATGACAGCGGGCAGAATAGGTAGGATGTTCCTCTGAAAAAGAAGGTCACTGGGTTAAGGTGCAGATTAGAATTTCAATTCCTTGGAAAATTACTTAGCTACCAATCTGTTGGGTTATTTTCTGTGATTAGTACTTTTCTTTGAGAAAAAGGAGAGATCCCCAAATGGCTAGATATGTTGAATTTTTAACAGCTAAAAAAGGCAATTTTATATCATCTTTTACCAGAATAGAGTAACAATTTCATCCCTTAGATCTAAAAAAATTAATTTTGGGGCAATTTTTATCATAAATCATTTGATTCAGCAAAGTAATTGACAAGAAATGCCTCTGCACAGTGGTTCAAATAATGTACTTCATATTGAAGGTCTAAATAAGAAATGTGCATAGGAATTAGAGATCACAGTCTATAAAGAGAAATTAAGTTTTGAAAGAGAAAATTTAATGTGTTGCTTGGGACATAACATCCTGAAATAACTGTTGGATTCACAAGCAGCTCAAACTTAATGCTAGGGCCATGAAGAGATTTAAGTGTGTCTTGTGCTTTTTTTTGACAAGTCAGAAGTATATCAACTGTGTGTCACAGCAGGGCCATATTAGAGATACCAGGAGCCTAACCCACAGAATGATTTGAGGTCCCCACCTGTAGAAATGAAAATGCAAAAATGTCATAACTCTTCCTGTGCTCTGCAGTAAAGGCAGCTCCACTGCGGCACCTCACTCTGCCATTTGCTGTCTGATATATCTAATCTGCCTCAACTGTCCAGTCTCTTGCTATGATTCATTTCCTCAATATGTGTTTGTCCTCACACACAATTTTGCTACTTTACATGTAGAAGCAGCTCTTTCCCCTACTGAGGTCATATACTGGCAAACCTGAAGTGCAAAAGTTATATTCTGAAATACTGAAATTAATCAGTATATTCTGTACTTGTGAGAACAGTTAGGGTTTTACACATCATAAATGCATAGAGGGCTTTTGTTTATTTCAGCTTGTTTGGATATCTAGGATTTTCATTTTTCCTTCCAGCTTTACTTCATGTCTCAACATTGGCTTCAATCATGGATTGAGCTTTCTTTGCCTTCAGAGTCTACTTGCATATGCCTGCTTTCCTTCTGTTTACCTCATTATCCACTTTTGCTATTCCAAATATTGATTCCTTTATAGGTCTGAAAAGTGTTTATTTTCTTTTTAGCACAACTTTTGTGGTAATCAAGACTTCTTAACCATCAGGTTCTTATACTCAAGCTCTTATGAGCAAAACTACATTTTCATTCCTGTTACTTAACAAGAAAAGTGAAGAAAGTAAAAGAGAAAGTAAAAGAGAAAGTTTTCAGCACTTGTGAATCTGGTTTAAAACTGAAATTTTCAACTTAAAGAAGGTATATTCCTGAAGTTTTTGAAGAAGGTTGAGAGATATATTTAGACTAAGATGTCCTTGCTCCTGATCATCTAGAATAGAATCATCTACTCAGAGCATGTCGTAATTCATTCCAACAAAGGTGCCTAGGAGTGCTTCCAGCAGAAACCTAAGTCCACTGGAAAAGAAAGGAGGAAAACATATGCACTCATGTATTGCCTTCATTTAGGTTTGGAATATGGCTAGGAGATGGATTTCTCACAGATTCTACTGTATACTTAGGCTAAAATGAACACCCATACTCTCAAACAGAATTCTTGCTGTCATCCTCACCGCCACCATCACCCTGTCACCCATGCCTCCCAACCTTCCAATTACCCCCACACCTAGCACTTGTCCTAAACATCTTCATCCACATCTGACATTGGAATCTCCTTTACTTTAAATGAGTTTAAAATTCAAATGGCTTCTTAATAGATGCTAGTGAAATGCAATATTGCCACCATTTGTCTTTGATAAAACACCATTTGTCATTATTGCTAAAGCCTCTGTTCCTCCTCCCCAAAGTCTGCTGACAGGAAGAAGGTGTTACTACTGCCTTTGGTTCTGTCACATGTGTTTTGTTTTGCCTTTTTTTTTAGTTTTCCCATCTTTAGGTCTTTCTTAGATGATATTTGAGGGTGGCACTTCTTCAGGAGAAGAAATTCTGTCCTTCTACTTCATCCATCCCCAAAGGTGATGAGAGGCTGAGAAAAGTAGAACCCATTCCTTCTCTGCTAATGCTTTGCCCTTCACAAAACACAGAGCAGGAGCAGCACAATACATTTAATATTCTTCAGCATTTTAATGCTGCCCTCAGATGTGAGAGATTCAGTTCCTCTATCACTTCTTCTCTCAGGTACTGATCACTACAAAATTTAGACGCTGCAAGAAGAAGAAAAGAGTTCGTTGACTTGCTTTATCTCCCCAGCTGCCAGAGCTGTTTGTGCTTTTTGTTAGTCTATTTTTACACAGGAAAGCATATGATCACTAGCAAAGAGTAACTTAGGCCCACACTTACTTTAAGAAAGTCTTTGCAATTTGGCATTAGCAAATGGGTTTTCTAAAGCAGTTACTACTGCAGTTTCTTTTCTTCTCCTCAAGGGAAATAGCCCACAGAACCATTTTGTGAATTTATCTAGAGATTCCTGGCTGAAGAAATTTTAGTGAAGATTTAGTGTTTTATAGACAAAGGTTTCAGACTGAAGTACTTTGAGTAGAAAAATGAAGCATTCCTGAACAGGTATAAAGAAAACACAGGAGACTGGTATTTTAAAAGAGCAATTTTTCAGTTTTCTCAGATACTGTTTTCAGCAGAAAACCACTTTCAAAAGATGACAATCCAGGCAGTGTTTGGAAAAGCTCAGAAAAGTCAGATCAGGACCTACATAGGTATTCTGTATTTACTACCAATACATGTCTGGAGAGTTTGGAATTCGGTCCTTTATTCAAGTATGTCTGTTACAGTGATCTGCCAACTGATGTTAAGAAAATACTCCCACCAGTTTCACTGAGTGATGGATCGAGCCCTGAGGGCTCTGCATGGTTGTGCAGGCCGGTACTGACTAGTTGTGTGTGTCTGTTAATTTTTTTTTTTCCCATCTAGCCTTGACACACAGAGTGTTGGTAAGCCACATAATGGAAAGCACGTAAAACTAGTTTTTAGTAGAATATAGCCCTTGTGGGTAAATAATCTTACTTTCCTTCTCCAAGTACTGCATTATAAGCAACATTCAGTATAAACTGATTGTATAGATAGCCTGATTGTAAAGCAAGATTAATATGAAAAGGCAAGAAGTCTGCAATAAAACCTCCTAACTTAAATCATCTGCATTTGTGTACAAGCATTCATATTTAGCAACAGTCCCAAGGCTGAGATTAAAGCTGTTTGGTAGGTTACTTCAAGGCCTTTTTATTGCTAAATCTTATTATGTCTCTAAAATGTAGAAATTAATCACCTGTCATCAAAGCTACAGTGGATTATTGACTTCTAAATGTCTCTACGAAGTGATTCATGAC
This sequence comes from Corvus brachyrhynchos, assembly GCF_000691975.1. Lineage (NCBI taxonomy): Eukaryota > Metazoa > Chordata > Aves > Passeriformes > Corvidae > Corvus > Corvus brachyrhynchos. The sequence continues at coordinate 863,613 of NW_008237609.1, forward strand.
AGAATGAAACAGGAGACTGAACTAGCACTGAAATTCTTTTTGCATGTGATAAAAAGGGTCTATTAAAAGTGTTTGAACAAATGCTGGCTATTAGGTAATGATCACAAAGGATTTTGTTATCAAAACGTGGTGCTTCTTGAATAACCTTATTCAGTTACATAGATTTGCAACACCAATCCCCTAATGGGGAAGTTATCTGGAGAATTTAGATTGTTATTCTGAGAAGCCTGACATTAGCTAAATTGCAGCAGGATATTCTGATCTACCTGCAAGACAATGATGGTGAAGTATTGTTTGCACGTACTCCCAGGTATTTTAACCCAAAATCATGTGGGTATTCCAATTAAGAATCACTGGGTTGTGACAGGAAAATTTCTTATGATTTGGGTATTTTCCTGTATATTCAATGTCAGTTTTTCTTTGAACATGTCAAAAAATGCCACGAGGATGTACTGCCGAGGGGAAGAGAAATCTGGCTTTTGATTAAGTCAAAATGAGTTTCTTAAGGATTTATAATGGCCCCCATTCAGTGGATAGTGACTGTGTGACGCGATCTGGGGATGCAAGCAACATTGGCTGTTCTGGAAGAAGTCTATATATTCCTGACTGCTCCTGATAAACCTGTGTTCATCCTACTCGGAGATCGTTCTGAAAATCAGAAGGGAAGTTCTCAATAAAGATGTGGTGATATGCATTTCTTCTCCAAAAAGGGAAATGTTAAAATTATTTTCTAAGAAAATCAAGATGAAGAACATAGAGATTTTGAAACAATTACCCTAGATGTTTTCCTTATGTTAGAAGGCCAGGTTTACAATAAACATCTTTGGAAAGGTCATTTTTTAACAGATTTTCAGAGTTTCAATAAATCACATTATGAGTCTGCAGAGAAGGCCTCAGTTTTCTTCTTTTAACAGGCAGGGGGTTAGGGTGAAGGGTGCTTCTTTCCCAGAATGTCAGAGCATGTGCTCTCACAGCATCTCTGCAGACTGGCACCAAGTGTACTCCCATTTGTCTGTTGCTTACATGCATTATAACTTGTCTAGTAGAAGTTAGGGGAACATGAAGGAAAGATATTCAGAAGACTGACAGTTATGCTTTTAGGTATGAGATTGGGGAAAAGAGAGATAATAGATGCAAAAATAATGAAACACCACTTTTCCTAATCCATGTGTAAACCCAGAATTTCTCTCTAGCTGTTTAGTACCCCTCATCAGAAGTTGCTGAACATGCCTTAGCTGCTAAAATCAACTGTCTTGAGCTCCTACAGTCAACCTGCCATCTAATGGCTTCCACCAGGCTCAGAAACTGCATCTTCCTCTGTCCCTGCTTCTATTTTCCACATTGATTTTTACAGAAAATGGTGACACTGATTTGGATAAAAATGGAAATGCTTTTGATAGCACCATGTGGTGTCAGGCAATTTGGGCACTTAAAATGCTTACTCTCATTCAATCTAACCTGCTCAGAAGGGAATTTGTGTGTGCATGTGTCTGTGTTTGCCTGTTTCCTGTGTGCTGTGAAAGGCTTTTTTTTTAAGCCTTGCAGTGTGTACAGGGTCTTCTGCCTTTGCTCTTTGTCATCTTGTTGCTTCTGTCCCCACTGTCGTAACTGGGTTGTTAATTTTGAACTTCTATAGCTTTGTTGTGACTAAGAGTCCTACATGAGACCTCCTTAGATGTACATTCATTCTGTGCACGTGTACTGTGTGACCATGGTCCCTGAAGAGATGCCAGATTATTGATACAGAGGACAGAAACAACTTGCTCCACAAGTCACACGGACATGCCAGTGTGAGTGCAAGTTTTCTGTTCTTATTCCTGTCACTCTCAGTTTTAACTGACATTCCTGTTTATGGTTACACTGTGCAGGGCACGCTCCTCCTCACGCACCTTACTCGTGCT
>NW_008237609.1:865530-874566 GCF_000691975.1 Corvus brachyrhynchos
TGCTGACCCGTGCTGCTGCCTTGTGTTACTGGTGTCTCCTGGAAACTGACTCAGCGTTACACACCTGTGGAGCTCTCCAGGGGGCTGTTGCATCCCAGCGTGCACAGGCACATGGGGTAACTCACCTGGACACACAACTTTGCATTTTCTTTGATGATCTTCATGAGCTTCTTGTTGGTCCAGCCCTCAAATTTCTCAAAGTGCCTCTGGATCAGAGCTCAGCCATTCATTGTGTCAGCCACCCTCTTTAAATTCAGCATTGTCTGCAGATTTGCTGAGGATGCAATCCATGTTGTTAATGAAGATGTTGAAAAATATGAACCCCAATACTGACCCCTGGGGTACTACTGTGCTTGTTACTGGATAGCAGCCATATGTTGAATCATTGATCACTACCCTTTGGGTATGGCAGTACAGCCGATTATCAACACACCTGACAATCCAGCCCACCTATCCTTTGGGGACGAGATTTTTTTTTTCATTTTAGAGTAGATAACAATGGAGAAATATCAACTATCTAAAATGTGGCAGGTGTGGCCAGTGATGAGATCAGAGTCCTTGTGGGCCTCATACTATATTCAGTACATTTTGGGTTAATTTTTGAACCAAGTAACACTGTCACATCAACGTGACTATGAATTATCTCCTTTTAGTTTTAATTTTTTTGAAAAATATGTATTAGATGTCAAAATGATACCCTTGTTTGTTTATATATTTTTTTACTAGAACCTGTGGTCCAGTTAAGGTCAGTAGAAGCTTGCCTGAACTCCTAGCAATGTTGTTAGGTAGTCATAACATCTTTATCATTGGTATTTGCAAACACCTTGTGGCAATGCTGTAGAAATATAGGTGAAAACAAGAGTTATTAAGATTCAGATATGACTGATGCAGACTCCATAGCTATCATCTTGCTAATATCCATGGCAAAACTGAGAAATTAATTTTCTAGAAATACCATTTGAAATAAAGCACTCTATTGCTGTCTGAAAAGCCTCACACTGATGTTTCCAACTTCTTGTGCACTTTTAGGCAGGAAAAGAGAAGGACTCTTTTATTATTTTGAATTTTATTCTATTTCTTCTCTTAGAAATATGTTACTGCTTATCTTATGAAGCTATGATCTTTATTTTCACTTGACCTTAACTTTTAATAAAAACATTGTTGAAGAAATTTTTCAGCATTAAAGTGGAGGTGGGAATTCAATACTGGCCTATTACACAGATGCAATAACATGACCTGCTGTTTGAAGAACAGTGGCTTTATCTCTCTGTCATAGACTGGCTAGAGAGCCTGGACAGTTTCTAAACATGTAGCTTAGAAAATTCAGAGATGCAGAGACCTTGTCATTATCTCCAGGCCTCTTAAGGCCTTTTAGGGTCTTCTGTAGGTTTTCCTTTCTGATAGGCACTAGCTTTCCTGGCTTTTTATTCCTCTTTCCTGTAGATGCCAAAAAAACTGAAGGAAGAAGTAGACAAGAAGAAAGCATAAACTCCTCTCTAGTGTTGTCTCAGCTTGTCTTCAATAGTACACCGATGAGACAGGGAAAAAACCCCCAGCTGTTGGAGGAAGGACTTAAGAAGGGAGAATGAGGATGATAAAAACAGTGGGTGACTCTTCACTGATGTATTCATTTTTGGATGGAAGTATGCATGCAGGAAATGGGACATGCCCGCTTCCCTATAAAACACTTGTATTCCAGGAGTATGATTCCATTTAAAACTGCCTCTTCTAAGAATAACAGGAAATCTCTTTTCAGTGTTTCAAATGAAAATGAAAAGTGAAAGCTCTTTGTGCTCTAGTCTGTAACACAAATATTATTGTAATGAGTGTGTGAAAAAATGCCACAGGTAATGACATTTTTGAAATTATGTGCTTGTAACTAATTGGTTTTAAGGAGATTCTTGTAAAATACTTTTTTTGTGGAGTACTTTCAGTACTTTCAGATTCACAGGCACATTGTGCCTACCGGGGTTGCTCTTCAGAGCAAAATCAGTTGCAAAGCTTCACTAAATCCTTCCAAACCTTATTCAGAAACCAGATTCCTTATTATCAGTGAAAGAAGGTAGCCACTCCAGAGAACTTTTCACTACTTTCCTTTGCTAAAGTAGCTACACTCCTATGTAACATGAGAAAACCTCTTAGACCTTGTCCATCTGAAAGAAGCATCATCTTTTTATCATGGGGAACATTGAAGGAACACCTTTTCCCTCTAATCTTAAAATGGCAGCCAGGAAAAGAGTTTAGATGAAAGCCTCTAAATCACAGTGATTCCTCCCTAATTACAGTATACCTCAGTCTAGTTACAGCGCCTTTGAAAAGGGAATCTGCTGGCAAGTGCAGCACAAAGGGGCAGTTCATGAATGGCTTTCCTGAATGGATCAAATGGTCTTATGCTGGTGTAAAATTTGTACAAGTGAGATCATAATTAGGTTCATTAAATTAACTAATAGCTACCCTAACATCTCATAGTCTCATGGCATCTGGCACTTAGATACATGTTTTATTAGATAAGTCAAGATTGGGGATGTTTTTTTCTGTTTACTCACAGCTCAGTAGTTCAAAGGAGAATTTCTGGGAATGTGTTGTATATATTTGTGCCCCTTGAGACACATTCTCTTTTGCTTCCCCTACACTAATCCCCAGTAACCTTTCTGATGTCAGATGACTCTTGTGTACAGCAGTGTTCTCTGATGAATACTGGATTTATGGAGAGCAAAATTTGGGCCCTCATGCTCACATTTTATGCTTTAGTTGTTTTCAAGTGAACTTCTTGCTTCACTTTTGGTGGCACAGTTGGCGATCCCTGAATCCTTCTGCAGAGCTCCATTTTTGCTAGTAGCATATGGCTATCTAACAGGTGGAGCAGACACTGTACAAATGAGAATTTGCCTTTGGGTCTTTTCATGCTTTAGCTTCTGTGAATCTGGCTGTTGCATTTTTTACTAATTTGCTATTTTAAACTTGGTTATTTTTTTTACTCATCTTAATCCAGCACATATCTGATGTGTCTGAACAAGTTTGAAAGATTGTTACAAACTGAAAACCCCCAGTGCACAACTTTATGATTCTTGCTCCTCTTCCTACGCCTCCCCCTCTACTATCATGTTGTTCTGGTTCATGAAACCCTTTTAGGCGTGGCAGTACCTTTTTCTTATCTCCTGCCAAGCTGTCTAGGCTCCTTCCTCAATGCTTTTCGTCACTGATTTGTGTATGCTACCCGCCTCTCCTTAAGGTTTGATCACCATTTGGTTGGCATGCACTTGCCCCAGCTCCTGCTCCTTTAGAACAAGAGGGGTGGGCAAGACCCTGAGCATCTCAGCTCTAGCTTAGAGGAGCCATTAACCTTGCTGGGAAGGATAAAGAGTGTGGGTTAAGGACTATTTCACATTGCTAGACTCATGCCAAGTAACAGTGAATCTGACCCACTATGCTTATGCACATGTACAGCATCAGGCACACTACTGAGACTTAACAGACAATAGAATAATGGATGTGTTAAAAATACCTATGACAAATTCAATACAAGAATTGAAATACAGGGTAAGTGGAAAGGTGAAGTGTTGGTGAAAGTCTTAAATCTCAAGCTGACCTTTTGTTTCACCCACAGGACTTGCTGTTCAACTTCTGTGTTGTTCCATGGTTGCTTTAATTTATATGACTAATGACATGAAAGATGTAAAACCTGTAAAAATACAGTGTTTGGCTGCTTAAATTAAGAGTTTTTCTTAAGACTGCCAAACAACTTAAATATTTCATGGCTTTCACAGGCTACAGTTCTAATATTTATAACTCTTGTGTGCAGATTTCAAAAATTATAATTACAACTCCCAGGATCCCAGATATAGCAGATGTTCAATATTTTGTATGATGTTGGCAGAAATGCTTTTCATGCTCTTTTTGATCTTAGTACCCCATGTATTGTATCTGCTGCAACAAGCTGTTGATAAGAGAGTTTATTGTTATTTCCCCTTAAAAGACTCTGTAGGGCAGATTCAGGATGGCATATACAGCAGAATGAGTGAGGATTCAGCCCTAATGAATAATGAGGAACCCTGTGCAGTGCATTCTTTCAAATGCCACCCTGGTAAATGGCATATAGGATGTCTCTCGTCTCATAGATCCACATAGGACTTTTAGAGTTACTGTGACCCTTCCATTTTAGGCTATACATCCTTGCCCCATTCGCCTGTATTGATGGATCATGTCATTTCTCATTCTCTCTTGTATATTCACCCCCATGGTGCCTGTGTTCCCTCTATGAGAGTGCAAGAATAGCCTTATTTGAGTCGGATGCCAAAGCCCATATATATGTTTTAATCAGAGAGTTGATGTGTGAGATAAAACTGTGGCACTGACTCGGACTTCTCTAATGATCTGCTTGCATAAGAAGAAAAATGAGCTTCAAGCAGCTGGGCTTGTCTCAGCCCTTGCCATGTTTTAGTTATATTGTATGCCCTATTACTGTAATTGGGCTTTTTTTCTTACAGTGATATTGGGTACTCAGTTAAACAGTTAAACTTCTCTGTCACTCAAATAATTGTCCCAAATTTACAACACCATAACTGTAATCACACTCTACCCTTTAACAGGCAGATTTTAATGCAGTCTACAAAGGTCAAAAAGAAAAAAAAAAGAAAGAAAGGAACATCACATTAGTAGGTTAATACAATATCCTATGGAATTACTGTAAATGCTTAACAGTAGAAAATAGTAGAGGTCATTATATAAATCAAATTATGCAAAATTAATTATTCAATTATTAATTTAGGTCACAATTAGAAATGTGCAGAAGACATTCAATTTCACACCATTTTTTAAGAACTGCTTAAAAAAATTCAAATTAGTACCTGGCATTTGATTTTCAGTATTAACTTAAAAATACCCATACAAATATAAAAGTTAGATGGAAACATAATAAATTCTGAAAAAAATATAACTTATGGATGTAGAGACCTCTTCTATTATCCTTGTCTATAGTACAGATGTAAGAAAGCTAATAAACAATGTTTTCAGGAATTATTTATATTGAATATTGCTTGTTGTTTCTTCTAGTTGTGCACACAATGAAACACTCAAACAATGAGAAAGGTTATCAATTTCTATTTACAAACAAGGAATCTACCAAAATTGAAATATGCAAAGCATCCAATATGAAAAACCCTTGAAGCTTTCTGAGCTTGTTTGGAGCAGAAGATGGTAAGTAAAATGATGTGTTCAAGTAGGTGACTTCAGATCTGATAAAACTACTTTGGACAAAAATCAGCTGTAGGAGATTGTTTGATAGTTAACACACAGGTCATTTCGTGAGTTTGAACAGAGCTACTCAGGTAGTGCTAATATGTTTAAAGTTGTATTATTTAGGGAATACTTCAGGGCAATATTTTATATACTAAATGTAAGTTGAGTTTAAAAGAGTGGTTCTGGACAACCGAGGAAGTTAAGTCACTTACATATGTTGTACTTGTCTGTTTGTGGGCAATATAGAAATCAACACTGAGTTATGGAACTGGATGTCTGGAACCATAGCAACACTTTTTAGCACACTGGTCAAACACCCTTTCCCTGGTTTTCCTTTCTCATAACCATCTCTTTAATCCTCTTGGAAGCTTAGTGCATTTGCCAACTTTCACGTTTGAAATAGGTGCTCCTTTTGCATCTCCGAGGTACAAACACAGATCTAAATATCAGCATTTGTTTTCACACAGTTTCAATACTTTTAGTCCTGTGGTTTTTGTATCCAGTATTTGTAAACTGAAAAAGTAACTTGTCTTATGAGCTGAGATCTTCTGCAAACTCTAGGTTAAAAAAGCATTTTTGACTCTGTGTCTCTCCAGGAGACACATTACCACCCAGAACTGATGCAGAGGAGTTATTCAAAAGCCTGTAAAATTAACAACATGGCCATGGGCAGTGGACTGAAAATGCTAATTAATGTCTCATCGTGGACTGTGGGATGAGGCAAGATTCATTATGTCCTGGCTCTGCCACTTAGTTCAGTTCTGGAGATTTTGTATTTTAATGTAACTGGACTTTCATTTCCGACTGAATTTAGTTAAACAGTCTGTTCAGAGAACATTGTCACATACTTCTGTGGAGATTAAATGCCTTTCAGAGGCCTCTAATTTTCCCTGGACAAAGTTGTTATTTATAGGCATCATTAAACCCATGCTTCACTCTAGTAAATCCTATTGTTTCTAAATTTCATTTTTGTCCAGTTCTAAGTTACAATTTTCAGCTGATTATTATACCAGGCCTCAGTTTGCTGGGCTATTCTTTGCCCAGAAGTGAGTTTTTCTGGGATGCCAAACAGAAGACGTTCAGATATCTTAAAAAACCCAGATAGTGGGGGGTTTATTGATAGTACTTTAAAAATTCACCTAAGATAAAGTCTTACAATATCTGTAGACTGATGTCGTATGCTAGTAAGTGATTAATAGGAGCTGATATTTGGAAGGGAACAAGTCACGCTTTGTGGATTTTTAGGATCTTCAAAATGTATTTCTTGTTTTTTACTACAAGTGCTTCATTAGTAATAGTAAACACTTGCAGTATTGGGGAAGTTTGTAAGTTCTGCTTCATCTTTGGCTACTGAAAAATGTGCAGACATGAAGAATGCAGCCGCAGCATTTTGAGGGAAGGCTTTTCCTTGCTCTTGCTCTTGCTCTTGAAAGGATCACCTGAAATAGACACTTTGTTTCAATGCAGCATCTATTAATGTGTATGGGGTTTTCTGGCACTTTTTAGATGTGTCATAAAAACAAATCCTATCAAGAAAAAAGATACTTATTTTTAAAGTGGGGCTCAGACATTGCTTGGTAAATGAGGTATGGGACTGTATGCTGAAATATGATACTAGCAGAAAACACAGAACAGCTGTCTCATTCATGGAACCTTGTCCATCTCGTAGACAAAACATGGTGATTTTTCCTATGGAAATATATTGTGTAATTGTGTAATAAATGGCTAATTAAAACAAATATGCCAAAAGAAATAATGACCTTTTTGTTATTAATTCCTTGACTTTTGATGACTTCTCTTTACAACTCTGACGTAAATTTTATGAGAAGAAAAAAATCCCTTTAAACATTGCCTCCAAAGTAGGTGAAGCTGGTATAACCAGTTAAGCTGGATTCTCGGAGAGTTATTCAGCCCTTTACAGAACATACTCAGTTGTTGTGGAGATTTAACATTCTTTTGCTCTAGATAGTAATTAATCATGATTCTTCAGCTCCTCTTTAATTATGGGATTGATGATTTCTGATACATCAAAAGAAAATGAAGCAAATAGAAATCAATTAGGAAATGAGACTGGAAAAAGCCCTCAAACGAACAGCAAAACAAACTCTGTGAGCACCTTGGGTGCTGCATAGAACCAGAAGGTGTGGAGGAGAAGATACAATTTTAGAATCCTTCTATTATTATAAGGGCAATAGTTAAAAGTTAGAAGTGCAGCTAATTAAAGTCCTTGTCTTCTCATGACTGTAATCCCAATTTATGTAGATGAGCTTGTTCCTAACACATGTGATTGTAACATAATGAGTGACAAAGCATTATATGGCATGAGGGACTAGTCTGGAACCTTTATTTATTAATATCTGGAGTTTTTAAACATTCTTTCTCCCTACTCTCCTTTTCCATCTCCACTCTGAGCCCTTAATGAGACTGCCATCGAGTGTTAGTTGACACTGCTCTTAACATATTTCATTGTCAGTTTTAAAAGAAATGTTGGGAATATTTATCTATTGTGCCCAGGAGAGGGAATACATTATATGGTAATGGGTGAACCCTCTTACTCTGGGAAACAAGATTAATATCTCCCAGAGTGAGAATAGGAAGTTTTTTGTATGATGAACTCTGTAGAGCAAGGAGTAGGAAGCTCTTGAATGCAAGAAATTCAAATGGAGCTGTATCCCAGGCAGTAAAAGAGTGCCCAGCAGAGACATTGTTGGACTGACAATGTAATCCTTAAACGTAGGGAAGTAGAAGTAGTTCAGGATGTCAGGCACATGTTGTGCTCTCTGTTTCTCATAATATCTTTGAGAGAGAGGTAAAGGAAAGCAAAAAAAGAGTAGGGTCACAAAGACCACTGCGTGGACTACAGCAAGAACACAAGCAAAGGCAGAAGTGCAAAAGGCCATTGGCAGGGCACATTTTTCTATTTCTAAATAGGAGGGTAAAAGAGACGAGCAGCAGGAGTCTCATAGTTGTGAGGCAGTGATCAGCAGGAGGAAGGGAACCAGCTCTGGATGAAATGGGAGCCGTCATCTGGCCAGGCAAACTATTTCACAGTCTGCTGGGAGGTCTGGCCTTCTTTTTCATCTTGAGAACTATGTAAGAATAGTTCTGAAAAAAAAGACAACTGGACAGAGTTTTTCCTTAGTTCTACTGGGACTGCTTTAGCTTGGGGTTTTTGTGGGTTCACTTTTTTTGAGGATTTTGATTGGTTCACTTTTTTATGTGTGTATCAGGGTGGGGTGTTGGTGTTATTTTTCCTTTTCCCTCCTCCAAGGTAACACGAAAACTTGATAGGTGGTTTGAATCATTCTTTAGAAAAAGACAGGTTTCATATTACTATATTTATCTTCATTTCTATAAGGCAGCATGCTCTCAAACTTCCAGCTGACACACAAAACTTGCTTGGAAGAAATTTGATTCAAACCATTCACTTTACTATTGAGATGATATTATCAGTGTTTTCATGAGAAAAATTTATTTAAATGGCTGTATAAATCTCATAAATGGGAAAACAGCTGCTCTGATTTGTATTTGGTATAATAGTAGATATTCTGCGAATAAAGAGATGGCTCTGCTACAGAATAGATCAGATCATTGATATTTAACCCAGTGACTCTTGAGCCTTATAGGAGGTCATTAATGAAAACACATGCAGTAATTTCAGCTTATCTTCTTTCTGATGGAATCTTATATAATCCAAAACAATTACACCTATACTGTGTGTATGTACTTGTTGCAGTGGGGATCCTGCAACACGCATATATCAAACCAGGAGTCCCGTGGAAAGGAAATATATATGGA
>NW_008237609.1:875095-876378 GCF_000691975.1 Corvus brachyrhynchos
TAGCTGTTTCAGAGATGTTTATTTCTCCAGCCACATGGCCGGGGCTCTGCCCAGGAACTGTTCCAGTCACGGGACCAAGGGTCCTTCTGCCCGCGCAGGGAACACAAACCAACCAATGGGAACGAGGCTGAGCAGGGGCAGGGAAACCCCGTGTCTGTGCCCTCAGGGCCCCTCTCCCAGGGTTACACGGCAGGGGAGGGACCCCAACATGTACTTGCATAGCTGGCATAAAGTTTCACATGAAGATGACTCTGAGAATACTCTAAACTGGAAAAGTCTACAATAGCAATAAAAGTTTATCATTGTATGTCATTGGCCTAGTGCTAATGCTGGACATTATTTGAAGGACTGAGAAACTCTGGGGATATGTAACAGACAACAAAGTCTCTCATCCATAACTCATGGCTTCAATCAGCTCAGGTCAGCTGCAGCAAAAATTGTCACTTGACACATCTGTGATAGCATAAAAGTTCATGTTGTTTTTGTGGTCACACAAAAAAACCCCATCACCAGTGATCCAAACCCTGCTGGTCTCACCCACTTGAGGATGTGGACAATCTAACCACAGTCAGAGGGACCACACAAATAAAGCAGCTGAGGCATTAAAAGTCTCCACAGCTGAGGTCAGGACAAACCTCGTGAAGTCAGCCTTCTACAGACCTATGGCTCCGGCCTGGTTTCTTTGGGATCCAGCCACTTTGGGGCTGCTTTACTTGTGGCTGGAGCAGTCCTTGCAGGTGTCTCCAGTGTGGTGTCTCTAATTTTTAATGGAGATAAATTCTCTTTCATACAATTATCTCAAATGCAGGCACTAATGCTGATCGTTTTCCACCTGAATGAAACTTGAGGATCTTACCAGATTGTGTTTGGTCAAAACTGTCAGTGGCTTCAAACATCTAGGGGCACAGGTAGTGAAGACTCATGTTGGAATACAGAGAGGATAGACTGTTTTTTTCATACTGGAACGAAAACTGCTCATTTTGCAAGGCTGGATGTATACTGGCAAAGCACAGTGGGAGAGTTTGAACTTCTCTTGATTTTATAAAGGCTTTCTGTGGTCTGTAAAGGTGGTTTTTCCTGTCATTTATTTAATTCAAGGGGAAATGTATGGAGAGACTTGGTTCCTCTCAGGGGGAAATAATGGTGAGGTTCAGTGGCTTCAAGTAACTCATATCACTTTGTACAGGAGTAAGAAAATGTACAACTCAGGCTGATAAATGGGTCTGCAAGCTGATAAGATAGTTCCTTCAAGCCCACCAAAGCAGATTGCTGGTATTTAGACT